>NC_137784.1:445471-455471 GCF_963455305.1 Plecotus auritus | reverse complement strand
ATCCGTGATTCTCTTTCATCATGTATGTTTCTCTCTCTCTCTTCCTCTCCCTTCCTCTCTGAAATCAATAAAGAAACATATATTAAAAAAAGAAATATATATATATATATATTATATATATATATTTGCCCTCACCAGTGTGGCTCAGTGGATAGAGCATTGGCCTGCAGACTGAAGGGTCCTGGGTTCGATTCCCGGTCAAGGGCATGTACCTTGGTGGCGGGCACATCCCCAGTGGGAGGTGTGCAGGAGGCAGCTGATAGATGTTTCTCTCTCATCGATGTTTCTAACTCTCTATCCCTCTCCCTTCCTCTCTCTAAAAAAATCAATAAAATAGATTAAAATAATATATATATATATTTTTTACTAGAGGCCCAGTGCACAAAATTCACACACAGGTAGGGTCCCTAGGCCTGGCCGGCGATCAGGGCAGATGGGGGCCTCCCGACTGCCGGCTGGGGCCTTCCTTTGTTCTGCACCGCCCCCTGGTGGCCAGCTCACGTCATATCAAGTAATCAAACTCCTGGTCTCTCGGTCGAACTCCCAAGGGGACACTTTGCATATCAGCCTTTTATATATATAGATTGATTTCAGAGAGAGGAAGAGAGAGGGAGAGAGAGAGAGAGAAACATGGATGACAGAGAATCATGGATCAGCTGCCTCCTGCACGCCCCCTACTGGGGATGGAGCCCACAACCCGGGCATGTGCCCTGACCGGGAATCGAACCCGGGACCTCCCGGTTCCTAGGTCGACGCTCAACCCCTGAGCCACGCCATCCGGGCTAAAGATCAACGGTTTTTCAATCCACATTTTTTTAATATCCTCGTGGGAGGATGAACTCAGCCAGCGGTCGGCAAACTCCTCCGCCCACAGAGCCAAATAGCCACAGGACGACGATCGAAATGTCTTCGGAGAGCCACATTTTTTAAACTTAAAACCTCTCCGAACGCCGCTTCTTCCACACAGACTCGCCCAGGCCGCGGTATTTTGTGGAAGAGCCACCCTCCAGGGGCCCAAGAGCCGCAGGTGGCTCGCGAGCCGCGGTTTGCCGACCACGGCGCTAAGCAAATCCACGATACCCCAGGCAGTACAGTCCCCCCCGGGGGGACAGGGTCCCAGGGGTGCTAACAAGACCGGCCACCACTGCTTTTCCCACCTTTCTGACCACTGGGGATGTGCCCGCAACCAAGGTCCGTGCCCTTGACCGGAATCGAACCCGGGACCCTTCCGTTCCACAGGCTGACGCTCTATCCCAGGGGTCCTCAAACGACGGCCCGCGGGCCACAGGCGGCCCGCCGAGGACATGGATCCGGCCCGCCGGGGGCAGCTGCCCGTCCTGCTTAGCAGCCGACGCGTCCCGGGCCCGCAGTGCGCATAGGAATTTGTTCATAGTTTTATTTTTTTAAACGATAGTCCGGCCCTCCAACGGTCTGAGGGACAGGGAACTGGCCCCCTGTTTAAAAAGTGTGAGGACCCCTGCTCTATCCACGGAGCCACACCGGGTTCGGCCTCCCCGCCTTTCTGACCAGCCCGCGTGACCACAGAGAGAAGAGCCGAACCACAGCTCATTTTCAGCCGTGGGCAAACTACGGCCCGTGGGCCGGATCCAGCTGTTCTATCCGGTTCTCTTGCTCTCCCCTCCGCTCCTTTACTTTGAATTTATATTCGTTCACACACACACTCCATCCATGCTTTGGTTCCGGCCCTCCGGTCCAGTTGAAGAACCCATGGTGGCCCTCGAGTCAACAAGTTTGCCCACCCCTGGCTCATTCCCATGCGCAACGAAGTGCTTGTGATTGTGGGGAAATGTCAGTTCTAAGGAACCGAATCCGCTTCCTTGTTAACCCAGCGCTAAGGCCTGGATGTGTTTCCCTCCTCATTGCCCGGGGGCCCCTCATTCTGTAAAATTAGAAAGATCCTCTGAATGGCTGTAATCTATAGATTTATAGATTAGGTGTGTGTGGGGGGGGAGAGAAGCAAGTAATTTAGCTGGTCTCACAGCGAACGAACGGGCTATGGTTATTTTTTACAGCCTGCTAAGGGGGGGCCCTGTAACCAGCCCGTGAATGCAATTAACGGAGTACACGTTTAATTGTATTCTGTTTCCTGTTTCTGGCCTGAGGCTGTTTTCTTGGAGTGTGTGTGTGTGTGTGTGGGGGGGGGGGGGGGTGCAGACCGCTGCTCTGGGCTCCCTTTAATATATATATATATATTTTTTTTTTAAAAAAATATATATTTTATTGATTTTTTACAGAGAGGAAGGGAGAGGGATAGAGAGTTAGAAACATCGATGAGAGAGAAACATCCATCAGCTGCGTCCTGCACGCCCCCCACTGGGGATGTGCCCGCCACCAAGGTACATGCCCTTGACCGGGAATCGAACCCGGGACCCTTCAGTCCGCACACCGACGCTCTATCCACTGAGCCACACCGGCCGGGGCGATATATTTTTATTGATCTCGGAGAGGAAAGGAGAGGGAGAGAGAGAGAGAGAGAAACATCCAGGAGTAGAGAGAATCATGGATGGGCTGCCTCCTGCACGCCCCCTCCTCGGGGGTCAAGCCCGCAACCCGGGCATTTGCCCTTGACCGGGAATCGAACCCGGGACCCTCCAATCTGCAGGCTGACGCTCTATCCACGGAGCCGCACCAGCCAGGTGCTTTCTTTGTTCGTGTCCACGAGTCAGTGACCAGCCCAGGAGACAACCTTCTCCAGCCAGGTGCACACACCTGCCTGGGAGTGTCTGTTCCAGCAGCAGCCAACCAGGTGAGGAAGGTGAGCAGCACAGGTCAAGGGTCATCCTCACCTGGCCCAGGTGATTGTCTTGGGAGATAGACTGTGCTCCACCCACACCTGGTCCAGGTAAGCCTCCTGGGCCTTCCTCCACCACATCTAGCCCCGGGTGGGAGTCATAGGTCCTGGGCATTGCTCCATCCAAATCTAGCTTAGGTGAGCATCATGGAACCTTCTCCACCCACACCTGGCCCAGTCACAAGTCTTAGGCCTGTACCTCTGATCCAGTTATTGCAACTCACGGATGACAGCGTGAAGATCCAAGGATATTATTACCTCCCGTGCTCTCTCACTCTCCCATGCTTTTGTTCGCTTTGTTGTTCAGTATTAAAACGGGGTCAGCACCTTTTATTACACCTGCTATTCAAGTTTGCATTTCAGACTGAGCCAGGAAATGGGTTCGGTCCCTGGGGAGAGGAAGAGAGAGAAAAACACCCAGGAGGAGAGAGAATGATGGAAGGGCTGCCTCCTTCATGCCCCCTACTGGGGATCCAGCCTGCACCCCGGGGGTATGTGCTCTTGTCCGGAATCGAACCCGGGACCCTTCACTCCGCAGGCTGACGCTCTATTCCAGCCAGGGCAATAATTGCACCTTTAGTCAGCACGCGCCCAGTGGCGCATCTACAACCATACCAAACCGAGACGCATTTGAAGGATGGCCGCACGCCGGGGCCTAATGTATTCCGGTAATTATTATGATCATGGAGAGGAGCTACATTGAAATTTATTAGGATTTCATGTAAAAAAAGCTGTCACGAGTTGGCTTTGGGGGCAGGGGAGAGAGAGAGAGAGAGAGAGAGAGAGAGAGAGAGAGAGAGGCGCCCGCATGCATAACCAAGAAGCCATTAAGACAATTAGAGTGTGAGCCATGGCAGGCCATGCCCTGGCCAGGACCCTCCGCACCACCAGCTCATCGCTCCCGTCCTTCATTAGCTTAATAAACACATCAAGGCCGACAATGCAAAGATTCTCTTCCCCATCTTAATGAACACACACTGGGTGTTCCGTGCGCGCTGGGTGTGGGTCGGGGTTGGCGGGAGACAGGGCGGGTGGGCAGGCAGCGGGGAGGGGGTGGGGGTGGGGGGGGGAGAAAAAAATGTGTGTTTCTGCAAAGTAATCACTATGCAAACGATAAGACAACAGGCCCAAGAACATGCACACGTGTGTGTGTGTGTGTGTGTGTGCGTTCAGTAATTACTATGCAAATAAAAAAAATCAGCTTTCCTTGCGTGTGTGTGTGTGTGTGTGTGTGTGTGTGTGTGAGCCTGTTGTCTGCGGGGCCACGCCTGTTGTCTGCGGGGCCACGCCTGTTGTCTGCGGGGCCATGCCTGTTGTCTGCGGGGCCACGCCTGTTGTCTGCGGGGCCACTCCTGCTTCCTGGAGCGGTAGGGACACAGGGGGTGGGATGGGGGGTGGGGGCGCTAACAAGACCCCCGGCTAGCGCGCGCGCGCGCTCTACTGCGCGCTTGGCAAGCTATTCCCAGATGCAATTAAAAAATATATATATTTAAACAAGCCGGTAAAAGCGTGTCACCTATTTAATGTCAAATTAATTCAGTCGCTCCAGAGAAGCCGTCTGTATCAGGCGACGCCAAGATGTCACCCGGGCAACCCCCGCCCCCCCCCCACACCCCCAACACACACACACACACACACACACACACACACACACACACAACCTCCCTCCCTAAAAACCGAATCCCGCAGGAGGCAGAGAGCTTTGATGGGCGTGTGATAACGGGGACAGGATAAGCAATTGCAACAGATATATCATAGATTTGCTCATAATTATCTGACCTGTTCCACCGTGTCACTTTTCCGCCAAACACACTGTTTTTTATGTCACTTCGCTGTATGGGCATTTGCGCCTTTGATCACCCCCTATTCTCCAGTTGTCACCCGCGCTGTATTTTAATTGACTGTGTGTGTGTGTGTGTGGGGAGGGGAAGATGAGGAGGGGATGAGGGAGGGGGAAGAGCCTTCACCAAAAAAAAAAAAAAAAAAAAAAAAGGCGCCTTCATCTCTGGCTGCTCTCGCCTGATGAGGCTGACAACTTGGCATTTATGAACCGTTAGGGCTGCGAGAAAGGCGCCCCATTCCCCCCTGCTCCCCCCGCCACCCTCCCGCAACTCCCCACGTCCCCAGCAGGGCCAGCATCCGAGTTTAAGAACGGGGTGACAGCCTGGCCAGTGTGGCTCAGTGGTTGAGCGTCCACCTAGGAACCAGGAGGTCACCGTTCGATTCCCCGTCAAGGGCACATGCCCAGGTTGCGGGCTGGATCCCCAGTAGGGGGCGTGCAGGAGAGAGCTGATCCATGATTCTCTCTCATCGTAGATGTTTCTCTCTCTCTCTCTCTGCCTCTCTCTTCCTCTCTCTGAAATCAATAAAAATATACACGGAGCGGCCAGATGAGGATGATCTCTGAACGCATCATCATCCGGCCACTCCGTGTCGATCCTATAGAATAAAAGGCTAATATGCACATGGTCCCCTCGACCAGGAGTTCGACCAGCAGGCAGACCGGCCAACCGCCCATGTCCTCTCCCCCTAGCCAGGCTGGCTGGACCCCACCCATGCATGAATTCATGCACTGGGCCATATAGATAGATAGATAGATAGATAGATAGATAGATAGATAGAGAGATAGAGATAGAGATAGAGATAGAGATAGAGATAGAGATAGAGATAGAGATAGAGATAGGGATATAGATATAGATATAGATATAGATATAGATATAGATATAGATATAGATATAGATATAGATATAGATATAGATATAGATATAGATATAGATATAGATATATGTATATATACACTGAGTGGCCAGATTATTATGCGTTCAGAGATCATCATCATCTGGCCACTCAGTGTAGTAGCCCAGAGGTTGTGGCTCAGTGGTTGAGCGCTGACCTAGGAACCAGGAGGTCACAGTTCGATTCCCCTCAGGCCACACGCCCGGGTTGTGGACTCCATCCCCAGTAGGGGGCGTGCAGGAGGCAGCCCCTCCATGATTCTCTCCCTTCCTCTCCTTTTCTCTCTGAAATCAATAAAATATATTAAAAATTAAAAAAAAAACACAACCACCACCGGAGTGACGGTCCCCACCTCCCACAGAGTGTGACACTCCCCTGTCCCCCTCCTCTGCCCCCCCCCACGCCCAAGACCCCCTTGTGACCCAGCTTCCATCCCTGGACACATGACATGACACGGACGGCAGTAATGAGGAGTCTGGTTTGTGATTTTTTCCACGGAAGCCCTCATCTTGCATGGCACAGGCACCTTTAAAAAAAAAAAATTAAAAAAATAAAGTCCTCCCGGTTGAAGACGCCGGGCTCCTGAGCACCCATCTCCACGCGGAGGTCAATTTATTTTGTCTTGACTCTTGCAAGACAGGACATCTCTGGCCTGCTGTCTGGAAGCCGGTGCATCCTTGTCACGTTAGCTTCCTGCCTCGTTAACCCAGCCGGGAAGGGGGGCGAGCTGTCTTCATCCAGCCGGTGACAGACACACACGGGAGTGGCCCCGCAGACAACCCTTCCCCCCACCGCAAGTCCGCCTCACTCCTCCGGGGGGGCATTAACTTCAGCATCCTTGGCCGATGGTCCATGTAATTGCTGGGAACCCACAGGGAAGAGGGGCGGAACGTTAGCTCCACTGTCTGGACACCACACCACACAAAAGTATTCATTTGGCAAGGGTTCGAGGGGGAGTTTGTCCTAAGAGCCAGGGTTCCCCATTCAAAGGGGCAAAGGTTAATCGTTTTAATCCACCCATGACTGAGCATGTCCCAATCAATGAACAGGTACGTAGGCTGTTATCAACCTGATTCTCTCCCCAGAGCCAAGCCCGTATCCTTTCTGCCTTCTGTCCATGTCATCCATCCATCCATCCATCCATCCATCCATTCATCCATGCATCCCTCCATCCCTCCATTTCTCCAACACACTTTTATTGGGCACCTTCTGTGCATCAAGCACACTCCAGGCACAGAGAGAAGACTCCGGACTCTGGATCCCAACATCAGGAGTCCCACTCCGACAAGTCCCCACTCTATGGATTCCAACGCTTTGGATTTCAGAGCCACGGGTCCCAACCCCAGGGATAGACATCCTGTGGATGGATCCAACCCTACAGACTCCAGCTCTATGAACCCCAGCTCTGTAGATTCTCTCTCCACGGGTCTCACCCCATTTACCTCAGTCCCACGGAGGCAACCCTATAGATTCCAGCCCCATGATTCTCAACCTTGTAGATTCTCTCTCTATTGGGTTCCAGCCCCATGAATCTCAATCCCATGAGGCCAACGATATAGATTCTAGCCCTATGGACCTCAGCTTTGTAGATTCTCTCTCTTGGTGCCCCTCCTTATTTAACTCAGTCGTGTGGGGCCAACCCTATATATTCCAGCCCTATTATTCTGTACCTTGTAGGTTCTCCCTCTATGGGTTCCAACCCCATGGATATCAATCCTATGAGGCCAACCCTATAAATTCAATCCCCATGAATCCCAGCCTTATAGATTTTCTCTCTCTCTATAGATTCCCCCCTATTTATCTCTGTCCCACAGAACCAACCCTATATATTCCAGCCCCATGATTCTCAGCCTTGTAGATTCTCTCTTTATGGCTTCCAACCCCATGGAACTCAATTCCATGAGGCCAACCCTATAGATTCCAGACTATAATTCCCAGGGTGATATATTCCCTCTCTATTGGATTCAAAACCCGTGGGTATCAATCCCATGAGGCCAACCTTATCGATGCCATCCCTATGATTCTCAATCTTGTAGATTCTCTCTCTATTGGCTTCCAACCCCATGGAACTCAATTCCATGAGGCCAACCCTATAGATTCCAGACTATAATTCCCAGGGTGATATATTCCCTCTCTATTGGATTCAAAACCCGTGGATATCAATCCCATGAGGCCAACCCTGTAGGATTCCATCCCTATCATTCTCAACCTTGTAGATTCTCTCTCTTGGCACACCCCCCCCCCCATTAGCTCAGTCCCATGGAGCAAACCCTATAAACTCCAGCCCTATTATCCTCTACCTTGTAGATTCTCCATCTATGGGTTCCATCCCCATGGAACGCAATTCCATGAGGCCAACCCTATAGGAATCTATCCCTATGAACCCAAGCTCTCCAGCGTCTCACTCTATGGGTTCCACCCCATAAATCCCAATGCTCTGGGTCCCAATCCTACAAATGCCCCAGTCTGTCATTCCCAGACCTATGGGTCTCAGCCCTGGAGTCCATCTCTCCCAGACACCGCCCTCCCCCCGCCCCCCGTCATGAGACCCTCAGCCTCTCCCTGGAGCTGACCACAGGGAGGGACGCCTACCCTGGTTGGCTCCTGGGATGTTTCATTCTCCCCCAAGGATTTCCTCTGAGGACCCTCAGCCTCCCCCTCCCCCACTCCCACGAGGTTTAAGCATCCGGAGGGCTTGGCATCGGATGCTCATTACCCTTCCCACCTCACCCACGTGGGGCGTTTCCCCCCACCGCCCCCCGCCCCGGTGCCTCAGGACCAGCCTTGGGTCTCCCATGATGCCTTGAGGCAACATGCAAATGAACCTGGAAAGAACCCCAGAAGAGAGAGGCTGTGCTTTTGAATAGCGAGCAAAATCACATTAAAAATAATGAAATAAAATAAAATCGGAATTCAAGGACGAGTTTCCGCAGCAGAAAGAAATTCCATGAGCGTCTTATCAGGAACGAGGGAGGTCTCTTATAAGACCCAAGGCCGCTCGTTAAAAAAAAAACACAAAAAACATTGGGAATAAAGTTCCTGAATGTTTTTGTTTTTTTAATTTTCAATATTTTTTTTTATTGATTTCAGAGAGGAAAGGAGAGGGAGAGAGAGATAGAAACATCCTATATAATAAAAGCCTAATATGCTAAATGTCTGGTCAACAGGTTGGCCGTTCAACCAATCAAAGCGTCATATGCTAATGATATGCTAAGGCTGCTCAACTGCTCGCTATGACGTGCACTGACCACCAGGGGGCAGACAGTCGACCCACTCAACGGCTCGCTATGACGTGCACTGACCACCAGGGGGCAGACAGTCGACCCACTCAACGGCTCGCTATGACTTGCACTGACCACCAGGGGGCAGATGCTCTGACCGGTAGGTTAGTTGGCTGCTGGGGTCCCGCCAATCGGGACTGAGCGAGACGGGCTGGACACGCCCTGGAGCCCTCCCGTGGTCCCTCCCCGGCTGGCCAACCTCCTGCATCCCTGCCTGGCCCCGATCATGCACCGGTGGGGTCCCTCAGCCTGGCCTGCGCCTTCTTGCAATCCAGGCTGAGGGGACCCCACCCCCACCCTCCCCCCCCCCCCCCGCCCAAGTGCATGAATTTTGTGCACCGGCTCTCTAGTCAATGTTAAGAGAGAATCATGGATCGGCTGCCTCCTGCACGCCCCCTACTGGGGATGGAGCCCGCAACCCAGGCATGTGCCCTTGACCGGGAATCGAACCCTGGACCCTTCCGTCCGCAGCCCAACCCTCTATCCATGGAGCCCCACACTGGCTAAGGCTGTATGTCTTTTTTTTTTTTGGAAAAAAAATATCTATGACGACCCCTCTTCCACGCAGATTATTAATTTTCCAATTCCCATTTTAATTTCCCTTCCGTGACAGCCGACCCTCGATAGTGGTTTTACAGACCGACCTCACCCCAACAGATGCAATAAAAAAAGTGTTCTACGAGCTTCAGGTGTACGTCTCGGCGGGCTCCATCACATTTATAAGGCCGTACACACGGGGAACCCCCAGCTGGCGCCGTATGTGTAGAGTTATTACGATATTACTGCCTCTGATCCCGGCGGAATAGTTACATGCCTGGGATCGGTTTTTATAACGGGCAATTTGTACTTCTTAATCCCGTCACCTTTTCTTTTCTTTTTTTTTTCAGTTTGTTGTTGGTAATCCTCACCCTGGGGCTGGGATCCGGGGCGGGGGGGGGGGGGGGCGGGGGGCTGGGCCAGGGCAAGAGAGAGGGACCAGACACCCAAGGTCACTCAAGGTCACCCAATATCACTCAAGGTCATTCAAGGTCGTCCCAAAGGTCAAGAGAGAGGGACCAGATACCCAAGGTCACTCAAGGTCTCACCACGCCACTCAAGGTCATTCAAGGGCAACTCAAGGTCATTCAGGGTCGCCCAAG
The DNA here is from genome assembly GCF_963455305.1 of Plecotus auritus. Taxonomy (NCBI): domain Eukaryota; kingdom Metazoa; phylum Chordata; class Mammalia; order Chiroptera; family Vespertilionidae; genus Plecotus; species Plecotus auritus. The sequence continues at coordinate 445,503 of NC_137784.1, read as the reverse complement.
GTCAGGAGAGAGGGACCAGACACCCAAGGTCA
>NC_137784.1:385471-440471 GCF_963455305.1 Plecotus auritus | reverse complement strand
TGACGCCTTTGGCCCCAAATCCTGCCCATGTCTCGCTTCTGCAGGCAAAGACCACACCGTGATTCCAAACGACTGGGCGATTCCCAAGTTCTCCAATCCCTCGATTTTAAAAAAAACACACACAAAAAAACCCACAAAAAACAACTCTCTCGTCCCCAAGGGTGGCCGGCGAACTCCTATTCACCCCGCAAAACCCCACTGGCCTGATCCCTCCGGACTCGCCTGGAGATGTGTGTGTGTCAGAACAAGGCTGAGCTCTCCCTCCGGTGTTTTTTTGCTGGGGCACCTGCTTTGTCAGGAGAAAATGGAAAGAAGTCTCTCTGATGATGACGACACGATCAACACACACACACACACACACACACACACACACACACAACTTTCAAGCCCTTAATTGGGCAAAAATGAGTATTAGGCTGGCGGTGTTCTGTCTGGGTGGATCATGGGCGTTCTGTCTGTGTAAATGTCACAGCGCCCCCTGGTGGACCCTGGGGGTTCAGTCTGTGTAAATGTCACAGTGCCCCCTGGTGGAACCTGGGCGTTCTGTCTGTGTAAATGGCACAGCGCCCCCTGGTGGACCCTGGGGGTTCAGTCTGTGTAAATGTCACAGTGCCCCCTGGTGGATCCTGGGCGTTCTGTCCGTGAACACGGCACAGCACCCCCTGGTGGAACCTGGGCATTCTGTCTGTGTAAATGTCACAGCGCCCCCTTGAGGATCCTGGGCGTTCTGTCCATGAACACGGCACAGCGCCCCCTTGAATCCTGGGGGTTCTGTCTGTGTAAATGGCACAGCGCCCCCTGGTGGATCCTGTGGGTTCTATCTGTGAACACGGCACAGCGCCCCCTTGTGGAACGTGGGTGTTCTGTCCGTGAACAGGGCACAGCGCCCCCTGGTGGATCCTGGGTGTCCTGTCTGTGTAAATGTCACAGCGCCCCCTGGTGGATCCTGAGGGTTTCTGTCCGTGAACAGGGCACAGCGCCCCCTAGTGGACCCTCGGGGTTCTGTCTTTGTAAATGTCACAGCACCCCTTGTGGATCCTGGGGGTTCTGTCTGTGTAAATGTCACAGCACCCCTTGTGGATCCTGGGCGTTCTGTCCGTGAACAGGGCAGGTGCCCCCTTGAATCCTGTGGGTTCTGTCTGTGTAAATGGCACAGCGCCCCCTGGTGGATCCTGGGGGTTCTGTCTGTGTAAATGTCACAGCGCCGCCTAGTGGACCCTCAGGGTTCTGTCCATGAACAGGGCCCAGCGCCCCCTTGTGGATCCCGGGTGTTCTGTCCGTGAACAGGGCACAGCGCCCCCTAGTGGACCCTCGGGGTTCTGTCTGTGTAAATGGTACAGTGCCCCCTTGTGGATCCTGGGCGTTCTATCCTTGAACAGGGTACAGCGCCCCCTTGTGGATCCTGGGGGTTTTGTCTATTAACAGGGCACAGCGCCCCCTGGTGGAACCTGGGCGTTCAGTCCGTGAACAGGGCCCAGTGCCCCCTTGTGGACCCTGTGGGTTCTGTCTGTGTAAATGTCACAGCGCCCCCTAGCGGCTCTTCACTCCGCTGTGAGCGTGTCCCTGAGCAGGAGAGGTAAACACTCAGACACTTAACCGTGTGTTGGGTTAGGGTTTCTATTCGGGCAGTGGACCCCCAACTTTGATTTTCTGGCTCAAAACGGCAGCAAAATGTCTCACCGAGGACTTCAGCGCCTGAGCCCTTCTACTTATTTATTTTCCTTAAAAATATGTTTTTATTGATTTCAGAGAGGAAGGGAGAGAGAGAGAGAGAGAGAGAGAGAGAGAGAGAGAGAGAGAGAGAGAGAGGAGAGAGAGAGAGAGAAATATCCATGATGAGAGAATCACGGATCGGCTGCCTCCTGCACGCCCCCTACTGGGGATCGAACCCACAACCCGGGCATATGCCCTTGACCGGGAATCGAACCCGGGACCCTTCAGTCCGCAGGCTGACGCTCTATCCACTGAGCCACACCTGCTAGAATGCCGGAGTCCTTTTAAAGTTTAAACCCACGGGCACAAAATCGGCTCTGGGGCCCGGATGGCGTGGCTCAGCGGCTGAGCGTCGACCTGTGAACCAGGAGGTCCCGGGTTCGACTCCCCGGTCAAGGGCACATGCCCGGGTTGCGGGCTCCATCCCCAGGAGGGGGCGTGCAGGAGGCAGCCGATCCATGATTCTCTCTTCTCTCCCTCTCCCTTCCTCTCTGACAAAAATAAAAAATATATTTGGCAAAAGAAAGGTTTCAAATATAAAGTATTAAACAGCCCAATGCTCTTCTAACGGTAGAGTTCAAAACAAACTAAAAAAAACCTCAAAGCGACTTCATGTTAAAAAAGTCAGCAACGAGCCCTGACCATTTGGCTCAGTGGATAGAGCGTCGGCCTGCGGACGGAAGGGTCCCGGGTTCGATTCCCGGTCAAGGGCATGGACCTTGGTGGCGGGCACATCCCTGGGGGGGGTGGGGGCGTGCAGGAGGCAGCCGATGGATGTTTCTCTCTCATCATGGATGTTTCTAACTCTCTCTCCCTCTCCCTTCCTCTCTGTAAAAAAAAAAAAAAAAAAAAAAAAAATTAATAAAAAAAATATATATTTTTAAAAAAATCAGCAACGACAGGGCAGACTCCTCGGACACGTGCGTGCGCCAAATCTTTCCACTTCCCGCCGAAAGCAGCCGTCAGCCCTGATCATCTCCGCCTGCGGGTTGTACAGAGGAATTCTTGCAAACAGCTCTGAGATTCCAACATGCATTCCGGAAAGAAAAAAAAAAAAGGGGGAGCATAAAGCGTGCAAGAATCCTAGAGGGAAAAAAAAAAATAATAAGAATGGGACGGAGACTCCGGGACACACAGACAATTTCAGAACAAATGTCTCCGTGTTGGGCCGGGGCGTGTGGAGCAGGCCGTGAGTTTGCAGAGACGATGAGAAACAGATGCTGAGGGATCCGGGGGTCGCTCAACCCTCTCACTCCTGGCCACACCCCAAAAGAGCAGGGGCTGGGGAGACGGGGCAGATGTTTCACACATAAAAGGGATCCCGAGAGGTTGCCGACGTGGGGAGCTGAGACCGGGAGTGATGGCAGGAAGGGGGATCACCGGTGGCAGACACGAGGGAGAAAAAAAAAAAAAAAATTAAAAGAAGAAGAAGAAAAAAGAAAAAAAAAAAAAAGAGGCATCGGCTGGGAAGAGAATGTGTGCGTGTGTGTGCGTGTGTGTGTGCGTGTGTGCGTGTGTGTGCGTGAGTGTGTGTGTGTGCATGTGCGTGTGTGTGTGTCTCTGTGTGCGTGTGTCTGTGTGTGCGTGTGTGTGTCTGTGTGTGTGTGTGCGTGTGTGTGTCACTGTGTGTGTGTGTGCGTGTGTGTGTCTGTGTGTGTGTGCGTGTGTGTCTCTGTGTGTGTGTGTGAGTGTGTCTGTGTGTGTGTGTGTGTCTGTGTGTCTGTGCGTGTGTGTCTCTGTGTGTGTGTGTGTGTGTGTGTGCGCGCTTTCATTGTTGGGGATGAAAAGGTAATTGATGGGCTACATAATAAAGCACAGGGCCCACATCTCATCAGGGGCTGGTGAGAAATAGCTTAGGGTTTTTTTTTTTTAAATTTATTTTAAATTGATTTCAGAGGCAGAGAGAGAGAGAGAGAGAAACATCCATGATGACAGAGAATCATGGATCGGCTGCCTCCTGCACGCCCCCTCGTGGGGATCCAGCCCACCACCCGGGCAGGTGCCCTTGACCGGGAATCGAACCCATGACCTCCTGGTTCCTAGGTCGACGTTAAACCACTGAGCCACGCAGAACGGGTTTTGTTGATTTATTTTTTATTTTTTATTTTTTATTTTTTATTTTAGAAAGGATGGAGAGAGAGAGAGAGAGAGAGAAACATCCATGAGGAGAGAGAATCAGGGATCGGCTGCCTCCTGCACGCCCCCTCGTGGGGATCCAGCCCACAACCCGGGCCTGTGCCCTTGACCGGGAATCGAACCCGGGACCTCCTGGTTCCGAGGTCGACAGTCAACCAACTGAGCCACGCCGGCCAGGCCCCGGGGTGTTTTGAGATCCATGAAGAAGCTTGAAGGGGCCGAAGGGACCCACCCCGGTGGCCCCCTGGGTCCCTACTTCTCCATCTCTCTGCTCTCTCAATCCCCGCCCCCATTTTTTTATTTCCTATACACATTTATTTTATTTATTTTTTCCCGGTGAGATGGATGCTGTTAATATCAGCTTTCAAAATGACAGATTAGCACCCCCAGTTAATCAGGGCCATTAGCAGATAAATATCTGTAATCCGATCACCTCGGTAATTTCTCTTCCGATAATTCAATTTGCAAATGCAAGCGATTAAGTCATTAGCTCCTATCTCCATAGATTACCGGGTCGCCCCTGAGCCTGCAGATCACCCCCATGTAATGAAAGGCATTTCTGTTTATAATCAACATCCCCGCCCTCTCCCCCCCGCCCCCCCCCCCCCGCCCCCCACAGAGACAGACATTCTGGGGGTACCCTTCCCAGATCCCCACACTCTCCCTTAGACTTGGGAAAATCTCAGATTCCTTCCAAATGCCTTATTGTCCACCAACAAGGCCACCCACAGGCGTGCCTCTTCCGTAGTGGACACTGGGAAACTACATCTCTCTGCGTGCTTTTTTTTTTTTAATTTATTTTAAACCTTTATTGTTGAAAGGATGACATAGACCCTCCATTTCCCCCATGAACCGCTTCCAGCCCGCCCCGGCCCCGACCCCAGGCCCCCACCACCCCATTGTCCATGTCCATGGGTGATCCATCCTCTATCATAAAAGCCTAATAGGCTAAGTGTCCGGTCGTCCGGTCAGCCATTCAACCAATCAAAGCGCCATATGCTAATGATATGCTAAAGCCGCTCAACTGCTGGCTATGACGTGCACTGACCACCAGGGGGCAGACAGTCGACGGGTTGACCAGTCGCTATGACGTGCACTGACCACCAGGGGGCAGACAGTCGACGGGTCGACCAGTCGCTATGACGTGCACTGACCACCAGGGGGCAGACAGTCGACGGGTCGACCAGTCGCTATGACGTGCACTGACCACCAGGGGGCAGACAGTCGACGGGTCGACCAGTCGCTATGACGTGCACTGACCACCAGGGGGCAGACAGTCGACGGGTCGACCAGTCGCTATGACGTGCACCGACCACCAGGGGGCAGACAGTCGACGGGTCGACCAGTCGCTATGACGTGCACTGACCACCAGGGGGCAGACAGTCGACGGGTTTACCAGTCGCTATGACGTGCACTGACCACCAGGGGGCAGACAGTCGACGGGTTGACCAGTCGCTATGACGTGCACCGACCACCAGGGGGCAGACAGTCGACGGGTTTACCAGTCGCTATGACGTGCACTGACCACCAGGGGGCAGACAGTCAACTGGTTGACCAGTCGCTATGACGTGCACTGACCACCAGGGGGCAGACAGTCAACTGGTCGACCAGTCGCTATGACGTGCACCCAACACCAGGGGGCAGACAGCTTTCTGTTAACCAGTCGCTATGACATGCACTGACCACCAGTAGGCAGAGAGGCGACTGGTCAACCAGTCGCTATGACGTGCACTGACCACCAGGGGGCAGACAGTCGACTGGTTGACCAGTCGCTATGACGTGCACTGACCACCAGGGGGCAGACAGTCGACGGGTCGACCAGTCGCTATGACGTGCACTGACCACCAGGGGGCAGACAGTTGACGGGTTGACCAGTCGCTATGACGTGCACTGACCACCAGGGGGCAGACAGTCAACGGGTTGACCAGTCGCTATGACGTGCACTGACCACCAGGGGGCAGACAGTCGACTGGTTGACCAGTCGCTATGACGTGCACTGACCACCAGGGGGCAGACGCTCCGATTGGTAGGTGAGCTTGCTATGGGGTCCGGCCAACCGGGACTGAGCGAGACGGGCCGGACATGCCCTGGAGCCCTCCCGCGTCCCTCCCCGGCCCCCCGATCGTGTACCAGTGGGGTCCCTCGGCCTGGCCTGCACCCTTTTGCAATCTGGACCTAGAGACCCCCCCCCATTGCACGAATTTCATGCACCGGGCCTCTAGCATATACATACAAGTTCACTGCTTGCTCATGTCCCACCCACCCACCCACCCTTCCCCGCCGTTCCTCTGAGGTTTCACAATCCGTTCCCTATTTCTGTCTCTGGGTCTATGATTTTAAAATATATATTTTTTATTGATGTCAGAGAGAAAGGGAGAGGGAGAGAGAGAGAGAGAAACATCCATGAGGAGAGAAAATCATGGATGGGCTGCCTCCTGCACGCCCCCTACTGGGGGGGGGGGGATCGGGCTCCAAACCCAGGCATGGGCCCTTGGCCGGAATCGAACCCGGGACCCTTCAGTCCGCAGGCCGACGCTCTATCCACTGAGCCACACCGGCTATGGTGGTCTATTTTATTTATTTTTAAATATATTCCTTCTTTCTTTCTGAATCTTGAGTATCCTAGTACAGTAACTTTTTAATACATTTTTTAATTACTGTTTTTTAAAAATATATTTTTATGGATTTCAGAGAGGAAGGGAGAGGGAGAGAGAGAGAGAGAAACATCCATGAGGAGAGAGAATCATGGATCGGCTGCCTCCTGCACGCCCCCTCCTGGGGATGGAGCCCACCACCCGGGCATGTGCCCTTGACCGGGAATCGAACCCTGACCTCCTGGTTCCTAGGTCGACGCTCAACCCCTGAGCCACACCAGCCGGACTCATCCTTGATGTTTCTCTCCCTCTCCCTTCCTCTCTCTGAAATCAATAAAAACATATTATTTTTAAAAAACAATAGCCCTAACCGGTGTGGCTCAGTGGGTAGAGCGTCGGCCTGCAGACTGAAGGGTCCCGGGTTCGATTCCCAGTCAAGGGCATGGACCTTGGTGGCGGGCACATCCCCAGTGGGGGGCGTGCAGGAGGCAGCTGATGGATGTTTCTCTCTCATCGATGTTTCTAACTCTCTATCCCTCTCTCTTTTTCTCTGTATAAAATTAATAAAATATAATTAATAAAAAAAAAACACCATGAATTCCAAGGCCCCAAAGCATTCCCACTCCAACCCCATTCCCACGCACACGCACCCAGCGGGCCCTGACTCATCCCGGTAAAAAAATCCCTTCTGCCAGAGCATGGGCTGGGGATCGGCGGATTCCTGAGTTTTACGGCCTTTCCGACGAGCTCGCCGGGTGGCCTGACAGACGGGGCCCACCCCCGATGTGTCTCCCTCCACCAAGTAGAATCTGGCCATGTGGCCGGACCGCCCACCGCTCTAGCGACCTCACAGCCCGGCTGGGTGGGGACCCTAAATTGGTACCATCTCAGCCCTGAATCATATCCTGCCTTCTCTCTCTCTCTCTCTCTCTCTCTCTCTCTCTCTCTCTCTCTCTCTTTAAAATATATACACGGAGTGGCCAGAGGAGGATGATCTCTGAACGCATCATCATCGGGCCACTCCGTGTCTATCCTATAGAATAAAAGGCTCATATGCACATGGTCCCCTCGACCAGGAGTTCGACCAGCAGGCAGGCCGGCCAACCGCCCATGTCTCCTCCCCCTGGCCAGGCTGGCCGGACCCCACCCATGCACGAATTCATGCACCGGGCCTCTAATATATATATATATATATATATATATATATATATATACACACACGGAGTGGCCAGGTTATTATGCATTCAGAGGTCATCATAATCTGGCCTCTCAGTATACATTATATATATATATATATATTTCTTTATTGATTTCAGAGAGGAAGGGAGAGGCAGAGAGAGAAAGAAACATCCATGATGAGAGAGAGCCCCAGATGGGTTGGCTCAGTGGATAGAACTTCAGCCTGTGGACTGAAGGGTCCTGGGTTCCATTCTGGTCAAGGGCACATGCCCGGGTTGCAGGCTCCATGCCCAGTAGGGGGCGTGCAGGAGGCAGCCGATTCATGGTTCTCTCTCATCATGGGTGTTTCTAACTCTCTTTCCCTCTCTCTTCCTCTCTGAAATCAATAAACATTGGCTATTAAAAAAAAGATACGTAGAAATGATACATATGAAAGTGTTCATCTGTATCTATGTACCTATTCATCCATCATCTATCCATCATCTATCTATCTATCTATCTATCTATCTATCTATCTATCTGTCATCTATCTAATTATCTATCATCTATTTATTCTCTCACTATGTTCATATCTATTCTATCTATCCATCCTTCTATCCATCTATCATTTATCTATCTACCATCTATCTCTCTGTCACTTATCTATGAATCACCTATCTATTATCTTTGTTCATACATATCTATCTAACCATCCAGTCATTCATCCATCTATCATCTATCTATCTATCTATCTATCTATCTATCTATCTATCTGTCATCTAATTATCTATCTATCTGTCATCTATCTAATTATCTATCATCTATTTATTCTCTCACTATGTTCATATCTATTCTATCTATCCATCCTTCTACCCATCTATCATTTATCTATCTATAACTATCTCTCTGTCACTTATTTATGAATTACATATCTATTATCTTTCTTTGTTCATACCTATCTATCTAACCATCCAGTCATTCATCTATCTATCATCTATCTATCTATCTACCTATCTATCATCTATCATCATCATCTATCTATTCTCTCTTTCTATGTTTATATCGATTCTATCTACCCATCCATCATCATCCATCCATGCATCCATCCATCCATCCACCTATCCAACATCTATCTGTCATCTATTTATCCCCTATCTATGTATCATCTTATTATCTTTCTTTGTTCATATCTACCTATCTACCTATCCATCCCTCCATTCATCTATCATCTATCTATCTATCTATCTATCTATCTATCTATTATCTATCTATCTATCTATCTATCTATCTATCTATCTATCTATGTATCTATCATCTATCATCATCATCATCTCTCATCTATCTATTCACCCATCCATCTATCCATTATCTTTCTCTCTGTCTCCCTCCCCACCCCCTCTCTTTCTCTCTCCCTCTCTCTCTCCCTCCCACTCCCCATCTCCCTCTCTCCCCCCACCTCAGCTGACTCAGGGTCCTGTTACCGTGTGCCTGAAGATGAATGGTGTGATTATTTACCTCTTCCTCGTTGAATACACGCTCATTTCCTGTTGACTTCCCTTCCCTTTCAAATCACTCCAGATGGCCGCGGTGGGGGTAATTCTCCTTCGTTTAATTTTTCTACCAGCATCCACAGGCCAATTTCTTTCTTTCTTTCTTTCTTTCTTTCTTTCTTTCTTTCTTTCTTTCTTTCTTTCTTTCTTTCTTTCTTTCTTTCTTTCTTTCTAAATTTCACCTTTCTTTGTGTCCTGAAATGTAGTTTTAAATGCACATAGATTTGTGTCACTATGTAAACACGACACAGGCGAATAATAAGCAGACATGGGAACACTCACGGTTTCAGAGGGACCTTGCCATCCTACCTAATAGAAGAGTAATATGCAAATTGACCGTCACTCCAACACACAAGATGGCCGCCCCCATGTGGTCAAAGACGGCTGTCTCCATGTGGACACAAGATGGCCTGCAGGGGAAAGCAGTTGTGGGTGATCAGGCCTGCAGGGGAGGGCAGTTGGGGGGACCAGGCCTTGCAGGGGAGGGCAGTTGGGGGGGACCAGACCTGCAGGGGAGGGCAGTTAGGGGTGACCAGGTCTGCAGGGGAGGGCAGTTAGGGGTGACCAGGCCTGCAGGGAGGGCAGTTAGGGGTGACCAGACCTGCAGGGGAGGGCAGTTAGGGGTGATCAGGCCTACAGGGGAGGGCAGTTGGGGGTGATCAGGCCTGCAGGGGAGGGCAGTTAGGGGTGACCAGGTCTGCAGGGGAGGGCAGTTAGGGGTGACCAGACCTGCAGGGGAGGGCAGTTAGGGGTGACCAGGTCTGCAGGGGAGGGCAGTTAGGGGTGACCAGGCCTGCAGGGAGGGCAGTTAGGGGTGACCAGACCTGCAGGGGAGGGCAGTTAGGGGTGACCAGGTCTGCAGGGGAGGGCAGTTAGGGGTGACCAGGCCTGCAGGGAGGGCATTTAGGGGTGACCAGACCTGCAGGGGAGGGCAGTTAGGGGTGACCAGGCCTGCAGGGAGGGCAGTTAGGGGTGACCAGGCCTGCAGGGAGGGCAGTTAGGGGTGACCAGACCTGCAGGGGAGGGCAGTTGGGGGGGACCAGGCCTGCAGGGGAGGGCAGTTAGGGGCAAACAGGCTGGCAGGGGAGCAGTTAGGCATCGATCAGGCTGGCAGGGGAGTGGTTAGGGGGTGATCAGGCTGGCAGGCAGAAGCGGTTAGGGGCAATCAGGAAGGCAGGCAGGCGAGCCGTTGGGAGCCAGCAGTCCTGGATTGTGAGAGGGATGTCCAACTGCCCGTTGAGGTGGGATCGGGCCTAAACAGGCAGTCAGACATCCCTCAAGGGGTCCCAGATTGGAGAGGGTGCAGGCTGGGCTGAGGGACACCCCTCCATGCACGAATTTCATGCACTTGGCCTCCACTTTTCTTATAAACAATGAAATGCTCGCAAATACATTTTAGGCATTTCTCCCCTCTGCCCCCCCCCCCCGCCCGCCGTCCCCCAAGAATTAGATGCAAAGTTTGGGCTGGGATCCTGGAAACACGCTGTGAGAGGTGAAGATGATACTTTTATTTTTTATTTTTTATATTTTATTGACTTTTTTTTTTTTCAGAGAGGAAGGGAGAGGGATAGAGAGTTAGAAACATCGATGAGAGAGAAACATCGATCAGCTGCCTCCTGCACCCCTCCTACTGGGGATGTGCCCACAACCCAGGTACATGCCCTTGACCGGAATCGAACCCGGGACCCTTCCGTCCGCAGGCCGACGCTCTATCCACGGAGCCACACCGGTGAGGGCGAAGATGATTCCTTTTAAGATGGTGTACACGTCAGAATAACCTTGGGTTCATAGTCACATTGACCAGCTCTTGTAACCGATTGTATGTAATGCCTCTTCGGAGAACAGAATAAAAAAATGAACATTCTCGCCCTGGCCGGTGTGGCTCAGTGGATAGAGCGTCGGCCTGCAGACTGAAGGGTCCCGGGTTCGATTCCCGGTCAAGGGCACGTGCCCGGGTTGCAGGCTCCATCCCCAGTCGGGGGCGTGCAGGAGGCAGACGATCCATGATGGTTCTCTCATCATGGATGTCTCTCTCTCTCTCTCTCTCTCTCCCTTCCTCTCTGACATCCATAAAAATATATTTTAAAAAATATTTAAAAAAAAAAAAAAAAGAAAGAGGGGAAATTGCTCATTCGTGGGCATAAGGTCCTAATTCTTCCAGGCGATTAATTTGGAAAGCCCTGGTCTCCCTCATCATACCTCTCGTTAATAAAGTCTAATAACTCTGTCCTGCGCACTTAAAATTCCGTTAGGAGGATAGGACCCTCCGCAAACGTTCTCACCACAATAAAAAAATAATATATATGTATATTACGGTTTTAAGACCAGCTTTTTCTTTTTTTTTTTTTTTTTTTCCATGAGAAACGATATTAAAACTATGTTTGAGTGTCGGGCGGAAAAAAAAAAATAATGTGAAGGAAATAAAACCCACAGAAGGATGCTTTGAAATGAAGAACGGTTTCGCCGCGATGCTTGAAAGACGTCATTATGGGTCAGTATGCCACCCGGGGTGGGGCCCCGGGCAACGGCATGAGGCCCTCGTTCGCCTTTATTTTTCTTTAATTAAACACATTTTTTATTTTTATTTTTAAATAAATTACCGTGGACACGAAATCGTATAGGAGTTTCAGGGGTAACGGCCCAGCGGTTAGAAAGTTATAGCCTTTACAAAGTGTTTGGCCCCCCCGACAACCCGCCTCCAACATCCCTCCTGGCCCCTCCAATATTTCCACTACCCACCTGGCACCACATATAGTTATTACAATAGTATGGACTGTATTCCCTGTTCTGTATTTGACCTTGTTTTTCTTAAAAAAAAAAGAAAGAAAGAAAGAAAGAAAAATAAAAGACAAAAATCAGAACTTTCTCTCTTTCTTCAGGCCACGAAAGGGCTCAGCCACACGCTGGTCTCTGCCTTTATCTGTCGAGATCCTGTCATCATTTACGTATCTGTTCATTATTCTTTTCGAACGAGAGAGGCCCGGTGCACTTAGGGTGGGGAGGGGAGGCGGTCCCTCAGCTTTATCTGCACCCTCTCACAATCTGGGGTGGCTGGCTCCTCACCACTCTGCCTGCCTGCCTGCCTGATCGCCCCTAACCGCTCACCTGCCTGCCTGATCGCCCCTAACTGCTCCCCTGCCTGCCTGATTGCCCCTAACCACTCACCTGCCTGATCGCCCCTAACCACTCTGCCTGCCTGATCGCCCCTAACCGCTCACCTGCCTGCCTGATCACCCCTAACCACTCTGCCTGCCTGATCGCCCCTAACCGCTCACCTGCCTGCCTGATCGCCCCTAACCACTCACCTGCCTGCCTGATCGCCCCTAACCACTCACCTGCCTGCCTGATTGCCCCTAACTGCCTCTGCCTGCCTGATCACCCCTAACCACTCACCTGCCTGCCTGATCGCCCCTAACCACTCACCTGCCTGCCTGATTGCCCCTAACTACCTCTACCTGTCTGATCACCCCTAACCACTCACCTGCCTGCCTGATCGCCCCTAACTGCCTCTGCCTGCCTGATCGCCCCTAACCACTTGCCTGCCTGATCCCCCCTAACCAATCGCCTGCCTGCCTGATCGCCCCTAACTGCCTCTGCCTGCCTGATCGCCCCTAACCACTCACCTGTCTGCCTGATCACCCCTAACCACTCTGCCTGCCTGATTGCCCCTAACCACTCACCTGTCTGCCTGATCACCCCTAACCACTCTGCCTGCCTGATTGCCCCTAACCACTCACCTGCCTGCCTGATTGCCCCTAACTGCTCCCTGCCTGCCTGATCACCCCTAACCACTCTGCCTGTCTGCCTCATTCACCCCTAACCACTCACCTGCCTGCCTGATCACCCCTAACCACCTCTGCCTCAGCCCCCACCATCGAGGCTTTGTCCAGAAGGATGTCTAGAATGATGTCCGGAAGGTTGTTCGGCTGTCCGGTCTAATTAGCATATTACTGCCCTAACCGGTTTGGCTCAGTGGACAGAGCATCGGCCTGTGGACGGAAGGGTCCCAGGTTCGATTCCGGTCAAGGGCATGGACCTTGGTGGCGGGCACATCCCCAGTGGGGGGTGTGCAGGAGGCAGCTGATGGATGTTTCTCTCTCATCGATGTTTCTGACTCTCTATCCCTCTCCCTTCCTCTTTGTAAAAAATCAATAAAATAATTAGCATATTACTCTTTTATTATTATACACACACACACACACACACACACATTATTGATTTCAGAGAGGAAGAAGAAGGGAGAGAGAGATAGAAATATCAACGATGAGAGAGAACCACGGATTGGCTGCCTCTGGCACGCCCCCTACTGGGGGTCGAGCCCACAAGCTGGGCATGTGCCCTGACGGAGAACCGAACCGTGACCTCCTGGTTCCTGGGTCGACGCTCGAGCACTGAGCCACCCTGGCTGGGCCCCTGTGGTTATGTAAAATGTTGATATTTGTTCATCATGTGTTTGTTGGCACTTCATGTTGAAAAGTCACTGCATGGCCCCGGCCGGTGTGGCTCAGAGGTTGAGCATCAACCTATGAACCAGGAGGTCACGGCTTGATTCCCAGTCAAGGGCACATACCCAGGTTGCAGGCTGGATCCCCAGCAGGGGGCATGCAGGAGGCAGCCGATCCATGATTCTCTCTCATCATGGATGTTTCTGTCTCTCTTTCCCTCTCCCTTCCTCTCTGAAATCAATAAAAATATCTATATATATGTAAATACAATTTTTTTCAAAATGAAAATAAAATGTTTATATTTATTCATCACGTATTTCTTGGCATTTACTTAGTTGCTGAAAAAAAAATCATGATTTTGATCTTACTGTTTCTCCATATAAAACAAATTAAACTTTCATTCAGGTGAATTATGGCTTTGCTCCAAATTTTGAAAATCATTCAGTCCTGTGTAATAAAGAGGTGATATGCAAATTGACCCCCACACCCTTGCACCAGATGGCTGCACCCATGTGGTCACAAGATGGCTGTCCCCATGTCATCACAAGATGGCCACCACAAGATGGCCAGCAAGGGAGGGTAGTTGGTGGGGGGACCAGGCCTGCAGGGGAGGGCAGTTAGGGGCGACCAGGCCTGCAGGGAAGGGCAGTTAGGGGCGATCAGTGCAGCAGGGAAGGGCAGTTAGGGGCGATCAGGCCAGCAGGGGAGGGCAGTTGGTGGGGGGGGACCAGGCCTGCAGGGGAGGGCAGTTAGGGTCAATCAGGCCAGCAGGGGAGGGCAGTTGGGGGGGACCAGGCCTGCAGGGGAGGGCAGTTAGGGATGACCAGGCCGGCAGGGGAGTGGTTAGGGGGCGATCAGGCTGGCAGGCATGCAGGCAAGCGGTTGGGAGCCAGCAGTCCCGGATTGTGAGAGGAATTTCATGCACCTGGCCTCTAGTAAAAATATAAAGAAGGAAAAAAAAAAAGAAAGAAAGAAAAAAATCATTGCATGAAAGTATTCTTTGTCTTGTGGACTGAGTTTGGGGAGACCTCCCCTCCCCCCAGTTTTGTGCCCCCCGGGGAATGCCTGCTTGACCTCCCCCTAGCCCCAGTCCTGGGAGTGGCTACCAAGATCGGGAATTCTATTGCCCAGAACCGTCACCCCGGGGTGCCCGCCTATATTTAAGGGCAGGCATGGCATTCATGGGCCAGGTCCTCCACGTGTCACGAGGGCCCCACTAAACACATCTGACATCGAAGAGTCGATCTTAATTAGATGTCCCGATCGCTAACGTTAATGATGGACAGAGTCCGGCCTAAAAATCGATGCTCCGGATGCCTCATGAACCTCCTAATTGCTCAGGAGGCCATACATCACTGCGTAGGACGCAGCCTGCATCCCTAATGAACAAGACGAGACTCTCGCGAAAGATGTCAGCTGACGCTTGGTCAGTGAGGTAGGACAGCCTCGCTCTCCGGGAAAGAGAGCTCCGTGGATCGGTACGGCGGAGGGATTTTTTAAATTGGTTTTCATGGAGAGAGAGAGAGAGAGAGAGAGAGAGAGAGAGAGAGAGAGGGAGACATTGATTTGTTGTTCCACTTATGCATGCATTGATTGGGTGCCTCATGTGTACATTCATTTGGGTGACACTTGTATGCATTCATTGGGTGCCTCTTGTATTCAATCATTGGGTGCCTCTTGTATGCATTCATTGGTTGATTCTCATATGTGCCCTGACTGGGGATCGAACCTGCAACCTGGGCCCATCGGGACGACGCTCCAACCACCTGAGCTCCCCGGCCAGAGCCCAGAATTAAACTCCAGGAGTGCACAGATGAGGTAAACTGATGGAGACTCTCTTAGGGGTGACGGTTTCCTGAAATGAGGTCAGACTCCTTCTCGCTGGGTTGCCACGCCTTGGAAAACACAATCTGGGGCAAACCCGTGTGTGTGCAGATAGACTCAATGACTCTAAGAAGGGATTTCCCCCCCTGGCTGAGTGTCGACCCAGGAACCAGGAGGTCGCTGGTTCGATTCCGGGTCAGGGCACATGCCCTGCTTTCAGGCTGGATCCCCAGTGTGGGGGCGTGCGGGAGGCAGCCGATGGGTGATTCTCTTTCATCATGGATGTTCTATCTCTCTCTTCCTTTCTCTCTAAAAATCAATAAAAACATATTTTTTAAAAAATCTACCTAATAAAAGAGTATCATGCTAATTGACCGTACCTTCGCGACACCCACCAGCCAATCCGCAGTGAGTATGCAAATTAACCCAACAAAGATGGCGGGTTAATTTGCATACGCAGGCGCTGAGCGGCCAGGAGTGTTCTGCACCATCCCAGCTGCTCGGAAAGGCAGCTCCGGCCAGAGAGAAGGCATTGCCAGCAGCCAGGGGACGAAAGGCCCATTCTTTTTTTTTTTTAATATATTTTTTTAGTAAGGTATTATATGTGTACATATCTTACCATTGGCCCCCCCCACCCGACTCCCATACATGCCCTCACCCCCCAATGTTTTGCATCCGTTGGTTACTCTTATATGCATGCATATAAGTCCTTCCGTTGATCTCTTATTTCCCCCACCTCTCCCTAACCTTCCCACTGTAATTGGACAGTCTATTGGATGCTTTACTGCCTCTGTATCTATCTTTTTTTTAAAAAATATATTTTATTGATTTTTTACAGAGAGGAAGGAAGAGGGATAGAGAGTTAGAAACATCAGTGAGAGAGAAACATCCATCAGCTGCCTCCTGCACACCTCCCACTGGGGATGTGCCCGCAACCAAGTTACGTGCCCTTGACCGGAATCGAACCCGGAACCCTTCAGTCTGCAGGCCGACGCTCTATCCACTGAGCCAAACCGGTTTTGGCTGTATCTATCTTTTTGTTCATCAGTTTATAATGTTTTTCATTATCCCCAAATGAGTGAGATCATGTGGTATTTTTCTTTCATTGACTGGCTTATTTCACTCAGCATCATGCTCTCTACTTCCATCCAGGTGCCTACAAATGGTAGTAATTCCTTCTTTTTTATGGCAGCATAGTATTCCATTGTGTAGATGTACCATAGTTTTCTGATCCAGTCATCTGCTGACGGGCACCTAGGCTGTTTCCAAATCTTAGCGATGGTGAATGGTGCTGCTATGAACATAGGGGTGCCTATATCCTTTCTGATTGGTGTTTCTAGTTTCTTAGGATATATTCCTAGGAGTGGGATTACTGGGTCAAATGGGAATTCCATTTTCAGTTTTTTGAGGAAACTCCATACTGTTCTCCACAGTGGCTGCACCAGTCTGCATTCCCACCAGCGGTGCACGAGGGTTCCTTTTTCTCCGCATCCTCACCGGCACTTGTCGTTTGTTGATTTGTTGATGATAGCCATTCTGACAGGGGTGAGATGGTACCGCATTGTCGTTTTGATTTGCATCTCTCAGATAATTAGTGACTTTGAGCATGTTTTCATGTGTCTCTTGGCCTTCCTTCTGTCTTCTTTCAAAAAGATTCTATTTAGATCCGTTGCCCATTTTTTTTATTGGATGGGAAGGCCCATTCTTGCACGAATCTTCATGCATCAGGCCTTTCGTAATAAAATGAAAAGAAATATTTCATCTTTTTGGGGGGATAGGGTTCATATGATCAGTGTTTTTTTTAAAATATATGTTTTTATTGATTTCAGAGAGGAAGGGCGAGGGACAGAGATAGAAACACCAATGAGGAGAGAGAATCATGGATCGGCTGCCTCCTGCACGCCCCCTACTGGGGATCGAGCCCGTGACCCAGGCATGTGACCTTGACCGGGAATCGAACCGTGACCTCCTGGTTCACTGAGCCACAGCAGCCGGGCCAGATGATGAGTTTTAAAGCTGAAATCAAGGCTTTCCTCTTCAGCCTGTTGTCTGAGGGCCTGCATGGAAATGGGCCATCTGGTCGACCCCGCTAACCTCCTGTAGAAGGATGTCTCTGCGTGATGCATCCTGATGCTGGACCAGGTGTCTCCCACTTGCCTGTCGGCTCTGAGGATGGCACCCAGCCCTGGCTGGTGTGGCTCAGTGGATAGAATGTGGCCTGTGGACCAGGGGGGTCCCTGGTTCGATCCCCAGTAGGGGGCTTGCAGGAGGCAGCTGATCCATGATTCTCTCTCATCATTGACCTCTCTCTCTCTCTCTCTCTCTCTCTCTCTCTCCCCCCTCTCCCTTCCTCTCTGAAATCAATACAAATATTTTTATGAGGATGGGACCCAGCTCTTCAGGATCTTGCTGGGCTATCGGGAATGGAGAGGAAAAGCCGTCCCCCACGGCAGAGAAACGAGGATTGGTTACTCACCAAGGCTGCGCACTGAGAGGATTTGCAACCTCAGATCATGGTGGCTTTATCCAGGGACATCCCTGAGACACTGGGACACACCCTTCAGTGGTTGAGTCAAGGCCCCTGGCTGCCATTCACTCTTCTTCTTCTTCTTCTTCTTCTTCTTCTTATTCTTATTCTTATTCTTATTCTTATTCTTATTCTTATTCTTATTCTTATTCTTATTCTTATTCTCCTCCTCCATCTTCTCCTCCTCCTCTTCCTCCTCCTCCTCCTCCTCCTCCTCCTCCATCTTCTCCTCCTCCTCCATCTTCTCCTCCTCCTCCTCTTCCTTCTCCTCCTCCTCCTCCTCCTCCATCTTCTCCTCCTCCTCCTCTTCCTTCTCCTCCTCCATCTTCTCCTCCTCCTCCATCTTCTCCTCCTCCTCCTCCATCTCCTCCTCCTCCTCCTTCTCCTTCTCCTCCTCCTCCATCTTCTCCTCCTCCTCCTCCATCTCCTCCTCCTCCTCCTCCATCTTCTTCTCCTCCTCCTCTTCCTTCTCCTCCTCCTCCATCTTCTCCTCCTCCTTTCTCTCCTTCTCCTCCTCCTCCTCCTCCTCCTTCCACTTCTTCTTCTCCTCCTCCTCCTCCTTCTCCTCTACTGTCTCCTCCTCCTCCTCCTCCTCCTCCACCTTCTCCTCCTCCTTCTCCTCCTTCTTCTTCTCATTCTTCTCCTCCTCCTCCTCCTTCTAAATCCTCAGCCGAGAATATTTTCCCATTGATTTTTATTTATTTTATTATATTTTTAAATATTTTTTATTGATTTGAGAGAGAGAGGAAGGGAGAGGGAGAGAGAAAGAGAAACATTCATGATGAGAGAGCATCATGGATCGACTGCCTCCTGCACGCCCCCTACTGGAGATTGATCCTGCAACCCGGGCATGTGTCCTTGACCAGAATCGAACCCAGGACCCTTCAGCCCGCAGGCCGACGCTCTATCCACTGAGTCACACCAGCCAGGGCCCCATTCATTTTTAGAGCGAGGGAAAAAGACAGAGAGAAACATCCATGTGAGAGAAAACACATCGATGGGTTGCCTCCTGCACGCACCCCCCCAAGACCAGGGCCCAGGCCGGGGAGGAGCCTGCATTCGAGGCACGTACCCTTTGACCGGGAATCGAACCCGGGACTCTTCAGTCCACAGGCGGACACTCTGTCCACCGATCTAAGCGAACTAGGACAACACCTCTTCTTGTATTTCTGCCCATGCCCCAGCCAACACCATATGTGTGTCCCCAACCCCCCCAATCCCCCCCTCCACCCCTTGCCAAATCAAGACCAGATGGCCCCCTAGTTCTTTATCTTAACGAGCACACATTCCGATTAACCCGGAATTTGTCGTCCGGCCGAATTAGTTTGATTTAGCTCCGTCTCAACCACTCAAGCCGAGTGGAACAATTACAGGTGGGGGGTGAGGGGGGGTTGCGGGGGGAGGGCGGAGAGGAAGGGGGAAGAAATGCAGAACACATGTGTAAGCCTTATTTGTCGTGCAGACAGGAACATCCGTGAGAATTAATGTGGATTGGCCCGACGGTCGGCGGGCGACCCTTTGGAAAACACACACACACACACACACACACACACACACACACACATCCATGATGTCATTGGTTGCCTGCAATTCCCCGGCTCTCTCTCTCTGGACATGACAGGCCGAAACGAACATGTATGTCCCTGCTCGTCCAACCACAAGCCATTCTGCCCGTGGACCTCGTTCGTGGGGGTACTTCACGCTGAGTGTCTGAAAACACGCGGAGAATTTAAAATATATATATAGATATACACTAGAGGCCCAGTGCACGAAATTTGTGCATGGGGGGGGGTTGACCCTCAGCCCAGCTGCACCCTCTCCAATCTGGGACTCCTCGGGGGACGTCCAACTGCCAGTTTAGGCCAAATCCCTCTTGCGATCCGGGACGGCTGGCTCCTCACCGCTCACCTGCCTGCCTGCCTGATCGCCCCTAACCACTCTGCCTGCTGGCCTGCTCGCTCCCAACTGCACCCCCTGCTGGCCTGCTTGCCCCCAACTTCCCCCCCCCCCCTGCCGGCCTGCTCAACCCCAACTCCCCCACCCGCTGGCCTGCTCACCCCCAACTGTCCCTCCCCTCCCCGCTCTGGCCTGCTCGCCCCCAACTGCCCTCCCCTCCCCGCTCTGGCCTGCTCGCCCCTAGCCGCCTCTGCTTCGGCCCCACCACCATGGCTTTGACCGGAAGGTCTCCCGGTCTAATTAGCGTATTACCCTTTTATTAGTATAGATTTCATTGCCCTAGCCGGTGGGGCTCAGTGGATAGAGCATCAGCCCGTGGACCAAAGGGTCCCGGGTTCGATTCCCCGTCAAGGGCACGGACCTCGGTTGCAGGCTCCATCCCGGCCTGGACCCTGGTTGGGGCGCGTGCAGGAGGCCACCCATCGATGTGTCTCTCTCACATCATTGCTTCTCTCTGTCTTTCCCTCGCTCTTCCACTCTCTCTAAAAAAATCAGTGGAAACATATCCCCAAGTGAGGGTCACTGTGGAGTGGCCAGATGATGATGATCTCTGAACGTATAATAATCTGGCCACTTATAGATAGATAGATAGATGATAGATAGATAGATAGATAGATAGATAGATAGATAGATAGATGATAGATAGATAGATATTAGAGGCCCGGTGCATGAATTCGTGCATGGGTGGGGTCCGGCCAGCCTGGCCAGGGGGAGGGGACATGGGCGGTTGGCCGGCCTGCCTGCTGGTCGAACTCCTGGTCGAGGGGACCATTTGCATATTAGCCTTTTATTATATAGGATAGACATGGAGTGGCCAGATGATGATGATCTCTGAACACATAATAATCTGGCCACTCAGTGTGTGTATATATATATATATACTAGTGGCCCGGTGCATGAATTCATGCATGGGTGGGGGTCCGACCAGCCTGGCCAGGGGGAGGGGACATGGGCGGTTGGCCGGCCTGCCTGCTGGTCGAACTCCTGGTCGAGGGGACCATGTGCATATGAGCCTTTTATTCTATAGGATGGACACAGAGCGGCCAGTTGATGATGGGTTCAGAGATCATCATCATCTGGCCACTCAGTATATATATTTCATCGATTTCAGAGAGGAAGGGAGAGGGAGAGAGAGAGAGAGAAACATCCATGATGAGGGAGAACCATGGATCGGCTGCCTCCTGCACGCCCCCTCCTGGGCATCAAGCCCACAACCCGGGCCTGTGCCCTTGACCGGGCATCGAACCCGGGACCCTTCAGTCCACAGGCCGAGGCTCTATCCACTGAGCCACACCGGCCAGGGCTCACGGGAAGAGATTTGATTCCCCGAGCTCGTCCACCTGCCGGAAATCAGAAGCAATGAGCCTCTCCCGCGAGGAGAATAGACGCGGACGTGTTTTGGAATGGGCCCCGGGTGGTTCAAGGTCGCCTGGAAGAATTGAGACCAGATGGAGGCAGACGGGGGGCTCAGCGGGCGTCCGCCCACGGCTCACGGTGGAGGGTGGGAGATCGTGGTTTTCAACAACGGGGCGGGTCAGTACCGATGACGGGTGAACGCGTCGCCGTCCGTCGAGGTAAAAACGTCCAACCCACTTTTGTCAGCTCACCGGGGCTGGGCGAGGGATTCATTTTATTTTTATTTTTATTTTTATATTTTTATTTATATTTTTATATTTTTATTTTTATTTTTATTTTTATTTTTATATTTTTATATTTTTATTTTTATTTTTATTTTTATTTTTATATTTTTATTTTTATTTTTATTTTTTTATTTTTATTTTTATTTTTTTATATTTTTATTTTTATTTTTATTTTTATATTTTTATATTTATATTTATATTTTTATTTTTATTTTTATTTTTTTATATTTTTATTTTTATTTTTATTTTTATATTTTTATATTTATATTTATATTTATATTTTTATTTTTATTTTTATTTTTATTTTTATTTTTATTTTATTTATTTTATTTTATTTTATTTTTATTTTTATTTTTATCTCTGTTAATGCTCACCTGAGGCTATGTTCCCATTGATTTCTAGAGAGAGTGGAAGGGAAGGGGAGAAACGACAGAGAGAGAGAAAGACAGAGAGAGATGGGTTGTCTCCTGCACACATCCCGGACTAGGGCCGGGGATCGAGCCTGCAACTGAGGTACGTGCCCTTGACCGGGAATCGAACCCGGGACCCTTCCGTCCACAGGCCGATGCTCCATCCACTGAGCCACACCAGGGAGGGCCAGTGTTTTTTTTTTATTTTATTTTAAGGGTGATTCCTACCCTCTAGTATGGCCCAGCCAGCTACACGCGTGCACACACACACACACACACACACACACACACGCACACACACACGCACGCACACACGCACACACACACGCATGCATACAAAGAACAGATGTTTCAACAGACACGTCTGGAATATGGCAAAGTCCCTCCAATTCCCCCAACCCCCCCCGTGACACCTCCACAAACAAAATTCCCGATTTCCCCAACAAGAAAGGGTGTGGGGGCCAGGGGTCGGCAAACTCATCCGTCCACGGAGCCCCATATCCACAGGACCACGATGGACATCTCTTCGGAGAGCCACATGTTTTAAACTTAAAACTTCTTCGCACGCCACTTCTTCCACACAGACTCGCCCAGGCCGTGGTATTTTGTGAAAGAGCCGCCCTCCAGGGACCCAAGAGCCGCAGGTGGCTCTCGAGCCGCGGTTTGCCGACCACTCGTGTGGGGGGACGTTTCCTTCCTATTCTTCCGTCTTTTTCTAAAGTCACTTGTTTAGATGGAGGTTCCCTTCATTTTTTATTTTTTTTTTATTTTTACTAGAGGCCCGGTGGACGAATTCATGCACCCGTGGGGTCCCTCGGCCTGGCCTGCGGGATCGGGCTGAAACCGGCTCTCTGACATCCCCCGAGGGGTCCCGGATGGAGAGAGGGTGCAGGCCAGGCTGAGGGACCCCACTGGTGCAGGATTGGGGCCGGGGAGGGACCACGGGAGGGCTCCAGGGCGTGTCCGGCCCCGTCTCGCTCAGCCCTGATTGGCTGGACCCCAGCAGCAAGCTAACCTACCAGTCAGAGCGTCTGCCCCCTGGTGGTCAGTGCACATCATAGCGATTGGTCGACCAGTCGACTGTCTGCCCCTGATGGTCAGTGCACGTCATAGCGATTGGTCGACCAGTCGACTGTCTGCCCCCTGGTGGTCAGTGCACGCCATAGCGATTGGTCGACCGGTCGACTGTCTGCCCCCTGGTGGTCAGTGCACGTCATAGCGACTGGTCGACCGGTTGACTGTCTGCCCCCTGGTGGTCAGTGCACGTCATAGCGAGCAGTTGAGAGGCCTTAGCATATCATTAGCATATGACGCTTTGATTGGCTGACCGGACGACCGGACGACCGGACACTTAGCATATTATGCTTTTATCATATAGAATTGATTTCAGAGAGGAAGGGAAGGAGAGGCAGAGAGAGAGAGAGAGAGAGAAACATCCATGAGGAGAGAGAATCATGGATCAGCTGCCTCCTGCACGCCCCCTCCTGGGGATCAAACCCACAACCCAGGTACGTGCCCCTGACCGGGAATCGAACCCGGGACCCTTCCGTCCGCAGGCCGACGCTCTATCCACTGATCCACACCGGCCAGGGCTCAAACATTTTCTTAGGATTCCTGGCCATTTTTGGCTTTTTTTTTTTTCCCTTTTCTTTTCTTTATTATTTTTATTGGGGGAACGTTATTTTTTATTTGAAACAGTCCTTTATGGATTAACGACGGTTTCAGAACAGCATGCAATTTCCATCTGTTTCTCAGTCTCCCTTTAATTTAGTGTATATTTTGTGACCTGGTGGAGTCTTGGGGTTTATATTGATTTTATTGATTTTTTTTTTCTCTTTTTTATGGAATGAATTAGGAAAAAAGGACCTTCGTCACTTCATCAATTCTCCATATATTTTTTCCCCCTCACGATTGTGTCTTTTCATCTGCTGGTATCCCACTGCTTTCATTTCTCTTTCTTTTCGTTTTCTTTTTCTTTTTTTTTTTTGTGTGCACTTTTATGGAAGGGTTTTATTGCCTACTAATGCATGTCCCGGCTCTTCGCTGCCCCTCCGACACTGGTTGGCATTTTTCACCATTTGATTCTCACTGACAGAAAGAAAGAAAGAAAGAAAAAAAAAAAAGTTGGGCAATTACTCTACCATTTCCCAACTTAAACAAAAATAATAATCATCATCCAAGAATGATACAGCCCATATTTTATTTATTTATTTACTAGCGATCTGGTGCATGAAAATTCATGCACAGGTAGGTTCCCTAGGCCTGGCCAGGGATCAGGGCCAACGAGGCCTTCCTTCATTCTGCGCCGCCCCCTGGTGGTCAGTGTATGTCATAGCGAGCGGTCGGTCTCCCGGTCAAACTCCCATGGGGACAATTTGCATATTAGGCTTTTATGTAGATGGTTTTTTTTTTAATATATTTTATTGATTTTTTACAGAGAGGAAGGGAGAGGGATGGAGAGTTAGAAACATCGATGAGAGAGAAACATCCATCCGCTGCCTCCTGCACGCCCCCCACCTGGGGATGTGCCCGCCACCAAGGTACATGCCCTTGACCGGAATCGAACCCGGGACCCTTCCGTCCGCAGGCCGACGCTCTATCCACTGAGCCACACTTCATTTTAATTTTTTATCCAACCCCAGAGGTCTCCCTGGTTTGATTTCTCCCGCCTCCCTCACCTGTGGGTTTTATTTACCCCCCCTTACACCTTCTCCTTTGCTTCGAGGTGCAATCCGGCGGGTGTGGCTCAGGGGTCGAGCATCAGCCCAGGAACCAGGAGGTCAGGGTTCGATTCCCGGTCAAGGGCACAGGCCCGGGTTGTGGGCTCGATCCCCAGTGGGGGGCGAGCAGGAGGCAGCCGGTCCATGATTCTCTCGCCTCATAGATGTTTCTCTCTCTCTCTCCCTTCCTCTCTGAAATCCATAAAAATATATTAAAAAATAAAAATGAAACATATTTTTAAAAACGTTGTTTCTATCTCACTCTCCCTTCCTCTCTGAAATCAATAAAAATAAATTTAAAAAATAAAAATAAAATATATTTTTGAAAATGTTGTTTCTATCTCACTCTCTCTGAAATCAATAAAAATATAATAAAAAAATAAAATATATTTTTAAAAACGTTTCTATCTCACTCTCCCTTCCTCTCCCTGAAATCAATAATAAAAAAAAATGAACAAGCAAACAAAAATTTAAAATAAGGTGCCCAACAGCCTTTTTCCTGCGCATTTTCTCAGTCCCTGAATTTTATTTTATTTTATTTTTCGCTCCCTGGCAGTGGCCACTTTTGCTCCCACAAACCCTTTCAAAGGTTCTTGTACGCAGGCCTGGATGTTCCTCACACCCACAGACCCCCCCCCACCCCAAAGGCATTCTTGGGGTGTCTCTTTGGAAACCCCACACGCCTGCAATGCCCACTTGGGTCTGGAAGGATCCGTGGGGGTCCGTCCAGGCAGCCAGCCCCTGTGGCAATTCTCCAATTCAAGGGGCAGGAGGGGGCAGAGTGTTCGGAGTTGGGGGGAGGAGGGGGAGAAGGAGGCCGATTTGAATAAGAAAGATCTTTGCACAAAAGACCAGGTCCCGGCCCAGCTGGTCTCTTGCAGGACCCCCCACCCCCCACCCGCTGGGCTTTTGTCCTCTTCACAAAAGCTGTGAGTCCTGGAGGAAGAGGCCGGGAAGGGGGGGCTGGGGTGGCTGCAAAGGCCCCAGAGAATTCCCTCGCTTGGAGCAGACCCCCTCCCCCACCCCCAAATAATCCACACGGTTCGTCAGTAATTCCTGCAAGCATAGGCCTTCCTGCCTCCGGGCGGCTCACTGGCTCCGGCTTCCCTCTGGAACCCAGGACCCGGGCTTCCCTGGCAGCCCCGCTTCGTCCGGAAGGTCGTCCAGAAGGTCGTCCGGAAGGCCGTCCGGTCTAATTAGCGTATTTTGCTTTTGTTGTTATGGGTGACTGGTGGCCCGGTGCACGGATTCGTGCACATTGAAAGGGAATGCATTAGAAGAAATGCTTTTTCATATCGCTCTTCGCCCTGTCTCGATAAGGGACGTGTCAGAGATGGAAGAAAATCAGTAAAATGCATATGGAAATAATGTGTACATTGATGCATACATAAACAATAACAACGTGAACGAGCTACAACAAAGACGTGATATGAAAACAACATTGATACAATGACCGGGAAATAAATTAAACTCATTCTTTAATGCATCTTTTAAAAAAATATATTTTATTGATTTTTTTTTTACAGAGAAGAAGGGGAGGGATAGAGAGTGAGAAACATCGATGAGAGAGAAACATCCATCAGCTGCCTCCTGCACGCCCCCCACTGGGGATGTGCCCGCCACCAAGGTCCGTGCCCTTGACCAGGAATCGAACCCGGGACCCTTCCGTCCGCAGGCCGACGCTCTACCCACTGAGCCACACCAGCCAGGGCTAAACTTATTCGTTTTATTTTTAATTCATTGTCTAAAGATTTACATGTCTCCTTTTCCCCCTGATTGACCCCCCCCAAACGGATTCTAATATCTCCCTGTATACGACATTAAGAGTAAGAACACTTTCAGAGCGCTTGACTGATTTCGGACGAAGCATTTCCAACTTGAACTTGAATGCCACATGCTCGTCGAACTCGAGAGAAAGCCGCGTGTCACGAACCGTGTCTGAAGACGGGTTCAGGTAGGATTATTCCTGCTCTGTCCAGACTGGCGCCAGCGAGACTTTTATAGGCATCGCACCTGCGTGAGTCAACGTTTAATTTCAAATTGCCCTCGTGCGTCATCTGTACTGGCTGGCCAGTCGGTCGGATGGTCGAGTGGATGTACGGCTGGTCACTTAGCCTTTTATATATAGATATTATTATTATTATTATTATTATTATTATTATTACTAGAGGCCCGGTGCATGAATTCGTGCACCCGTGGGGTCCCTCGGCCTGGCCTGCAGGATCGGGCTGAAACCGGCTCTCCGACATCCCCCGAGGGGTCCCGGATTGTGAGAGGGCGCAGGCCAGGCCGAGGGACCCCACCGGTGTATGATGGGGGCCGGGGAGGGATGCGGGAGGTCGGCCAGCAGGGGAGGGACCGCGGGAGGGCTCCAGGGCGTGTCCGGCCCGTCTCGCTCAGTCCCGATCGGCTGGACCCCAGCAGCAAGCTAACCTACCGGTCGGAGGGTCTGCCCCCTGGTGGTCAGTGCACGTCATAGCGACTGGTCGACCGGTTGACTGTCTGCCCCCTGGTGGTCAGTACACCTCATAGTGAGCGATTTAGCTGCCTTAGCATATCATTAGCATATTACGCTCTGATTGGCTGAACGGCCGACCGGACGACCAGACACTTAGCACATTAGGCTTTTATGACATAGAATTATTTGTGTGTGTGTTATAACCATGAATAGTAATTTATTTATTCTTAAATTCTGTCTTCCAATTATGGTTGATGGACAACATTATATTTGTTTCAGTATCAGCCCATCCATAATGATTACAGTATTATGGGCTGTATCCCCATGACTATTTTTTTTAAATAAATCTTTATGGCCCTCACTTGTGTGGCTCAGTGGATAGAGTGTCGGCCTGCAGACTTGAAGGGTCCCGGGTTCGATTCCGGTCAAGGGCATGTACCTTGGTGGCGGGCACATCCCCAGGAGGGGGTGTGCAGGAGGCAGCTGATGGATGTTTCTCTCTCATTGATGTTTCTGACTCTCTCTCCCTCTCCCTTCCTCTCTGTAAAAAAATCAATAAAATATATTTAAAAATAAATAAATAAATCTTTATGGTTGAAAGTATTACATAGACCCTCTCCCCCCCCGTGGACCCCGCCAGCCAGCCCTTGTCCCCCCCCCCCCCCGGCCTCCCCCCCAACACCCCATTGTCGGTGTCCATGGTCCATGCATAGATGCATGAAAGGTCTCTGGTTGATCTCTTCCCGCCCACCCACCCTCCCCCGCCTTCCCTCCGGGATTCCGCACTCGGCTCCATGTTAAGCGTGGAATATCTGTGTCTAGGAAAAGCGTGATCGTCAGAAGTCATGTGTATAGAAGTCTCCGTGCCAAAGGGCGGGGAGTCCTTGTCTGTTTCAGGGTCTCTTAGTCTCAGGACTCCTGACATCCGGGCCTGGGTGACTCTCTGATGTGGGGCGCCCTGTGCCCTGTGGGGTGTGGGGCAGCCTCCCTGGTCTCCACCCACCAGCTGCTGGGAGCTCGTTGGCCCTGATTTGGTTAACCAGGGCTCATTGGCAAGAGAGCTCTGGAGCATAAAATCACTATGATTGTCAATTACTAAGACAGATGGATAGGTAGGTAGATAGATGATAGATAGATAGATAGATAGATAGATAGATAGATAGATACATACATACATACATACATACATACATACATACACACACAGATACATAGATACATAGATAGATGATGGATACATACACACATAGATGATAGATACAGAGATAGATAGATGATAGATAAATGATAGATTGATACAAAGATAGATGAGAAATGAGAGATAGATAATAGATGATAAATACATACATACACACACACACATAAATGATAGATACAGAAACAGATAGATGCAAGACAAATGATAGATAGATTGATGCATACATAGAAAGATAGATATCTATGCTAGATAGATAGATAAATAATAGATACATAAATGATAGAGAGATGACACATAGACAAATACATAGATACATAGATGGATGATAGGTGATGGATAGATAGATAGATAGATAGATAGATAGATAGATAGATAGATGATAGATAGATGATAGATGATATCTGATAATGGATGGATAGATAGATAGATAGGCAGATGATAGATATAGATAGATAGAGATAGATAGATAGATAGATGATAGATAGGATAGATAGATGGATAGATGATTGATAGATAGATAGATAGATGATAGATAGGATAGATAGATGGATAGATGATTGATAGATAGATAGATAGATAGATAGATGATAGATAAATAGGATAGATAGATGGATAGATGATTGATAGATAGATAGATAGATAGATAGATAGATGATAGATAGATGATAGATAGATAGGATAGATAGATGGATAGATGATTGATAGATAGATAGATAGATGATAGATAGGATAGATAGATGGATAGATGATTGATAGATAGATAGATAGATAGATAGATTAGATAGATGATAGATAGATGATATCTGATAATGGATGGATAGATAGATAGGCAGATGATAGATATAGATAGAGATAGATAGATAGATAGATAGATAGATAGATAGATAGATGATAGATGATAGATAGATGATAGGTAGATGATAGGTAGATGATAGATAGATAGATACATAGATAGATGATAGATTAGATAGATGATAGATGGTAGATGAGAGATACAGGGATCCCAAGGCCCAGAGATGCAGAGAGAGATGACAGGAAGGACGTCCCCTGCTAACGAGGCAGCTTTCTCAGCCTCACATACTGACACCTGGTGCTGGAAGGCTCTCTGATAAGCTGGTTTTTCTGACATTTGAACAGCTGTCCTGGACTTGTCAGGTCTCCGTGGACAACGCGCCTGGCGGGTCATTAATGTCATTGTCGCCGAAGCCGTGTCGAGGCTGGGCCGTTACCGAGCACAGATTTACACACTCAGCACGTAGGTGTGTGTCTTTTTGCCCAAAGTGGTATAAACAAATCAGTAACAGAACCAAGTTCCAGGGAATAAAGGGAAAGAAGGAAGGAAAGAAAAAAAGGAAGGAAGGAAGAGATAGTTGGGATGAATGGATGGATGGATGGATGGTGGGTGGGTGGATAGATGGTGGGTGGGTGGGTGTGTGAATGGATGGATGGTGGGTGGGTGGATGGATGGTGGGTGGGTGGGTGGATGGATGGATGGTGGGTGGATGGATGGATGGTGGGTGGGTGGGTGTGTGAATGGATGGATGGTGGGTGGGTGGATGGATGGTGGATGGATGGATGGTGGGTGGATGGATGGATGGTGGGTGGGTGGGTGGATGGATGGATGGTGGGTGGGTGGATGGATGGATGGTGGGTGGATGGATGGATGGTGGATGGATGGATGGATGGTGGGTGGATGGATGGATGGTGGGTGGGTGGATGGATGGTGGGTGGATGGATGGTGGGTGGATGGATGGATGGATGGTGGGTGGATGGATGAATGGATGGATGGATGAATGGATGGAGGATGGATGGATGGATGAATGGATGGATGAATGGATGGAGGATGGATGGATGGATGGATGAATAAATGGTGGGTGGATGGGTGGATGGATGGATGGTGGATGGTGGGTGGATGGATGGATGGAGGATAGATGGGAAGGAAGGATGGATGGGAGGAATGAAGGGAGGGAAGGAGGAAGGAACAGGTGGTCTATCTGGCTCGTTTTGGGGGAAGTGACACCCCCTTGAGCCATACGTGGACTACCCATGTCAGGCCCTTTCACAGTGTCCAGCATAGACTAGAAGCCAATACATCCCTTATCGCTCTCTGTGCATTTGAACGACAGAAAAATCCATGTAAGTCCACCTTGTACATCTGGGGCCTATTTGCAAATATCCTTCAACCTCTGTGAAACATGATCCTCTATAATAAATGCCTAATATGCTAAGTGTCTGGTCATCCGGTCGGCCATTCAACCAATCAAAACGTAATATGCTAATGATATGCTAAGACCACTCAACCGCTTGCTATGATGTGCACTGACCACCAGGGGGCAGACGCTCTGACTGGTAGGTTAGCTTTCTGCTGGAGTCTGGCTGATCGGGACTGAGCGAGACTGGCCGGACATGCCCTGGAGCCCTCCTGCGGTCCCTCCCCGGCTGGCCAACCTCCCGCGTCCCTCCCCGGCCCCGATCATGCACCGGTGGGGTCCCTCGGCCTGGCCTGCACCCTCTCGCCATCCGGGACCCCTCGGGGGATGTCAGAGAACCGGTTTCAGCCCGATCCCGGCAGGCCAGGCCGAGGGACCCCACCGGTGCACGGATTTGTGCACCGGGCCTTCAGTAAGGAGATAAATGACAATATTTGCAGTCCTGAGCGTGCCATTCTGTTCTGGCCTTTCCTGGCGTGACGTGGACGTGTTGGAATAAAAACAAATGCTTGGCACACTCCGATCCCATTCTTCACGTTGCCTCGATTTCATTATCCACGGGCTGTTTCTCCATGGATCAGGACACGCACCCTCGGTCGCGTGATGAGATGGAAATTTTATTATTGACACGCCACGAGCGCCCCTCATGAATAGCTGATGGGATTCCACAGACGGCACGCTCATAAATACCGCCAATTATTAATTTAGAAGCCACGGGGGAGACGTATGACATCCCCGGAAATGGCGTCTTTCATCAGCCGTTAGACTTTTTAAAAACCACTTCGCTGCTTATTTATCTGCGTCCCCTAATTGAATATTTATTTATTTATTTGCACCGAGGCCGACGCAGGGGCCCTCACTCTCTGGAAAAAAAAAAAAAAAAGAGTCATTGACCCAAAAGGGATGCAAAGATGTTGAGTGAAAGAATGTATTCATGCCGGGGCCGGTTGGCGAGGGGGAGGGGACATGGGCGGTTGGCCGGCCTGCCTGCTGGTCGAACTCCCGGTCGAGGGGACCATTTGCCTATGAGCCTTTTATTCTATAGGATCGACACGGAGTGGCCAGATGATGATGTGTTCAGAGATCATCATAATCTGCCCACTCAGTGTGTGTGTGTGTGTGTGTGTGTGTGTGTGTGTGTGTATATATATATATATATATATATATATATATATATATATATATATACTAGAGGCCCGGTGCATGAATTCGTGCATGGGTGGGGTCCGGCCATCCTGGCCAGGGGGAGGGGACATGGGTGGTTGGCCGGCCTGCCTGCTGGTCGAACTCCTGGTCGAGGGGACCATTTGCCTATTAGCCTTTTATTCTATAGGATAGACACGGAGTGGCCAGATGATGATGCGTTCAGAGATCATCCTCATCTGGCCACTCCGTGTATGTGCTAACTTTGGCTGTGTTTGGTTTATTACAGAAGACGTAGTCTGGCTTCTGGAAGAATAATAATAAAAATAATAATAATGGAATAATAATAAAAAATAATAATAATGCTCCCGTAATAAATTGGCTTGAAGTCACACTTGAAGGTAAAATTAGTTTCTTCATGAAAACTCTTGTCTATGGCCCGGCTGGCGTGGCTCAGTGGTCGAGCATCGACCTAGGAACCAGGAGGTCAGGGTTCGATTCCCGGTCAAGGGCACATGCCCGGGTTATGGGCTCGGTCCCCAGTAGGGGGCGTGCAGGGGGCAGCTGGTCCATGATTCTCTCTCATCATGGATGTTTCTCTCTCTCCTCTCCCTTTCTTTCTGAAACCTATAAAAAATAAATAAAACTATTAAAATAAAATTTAAAAAAAGTCAGTGGGCCCTAGCCGGTTTGGCTCAGTGGAGTGTCAGCCTGTGGACTGAAGGGTCCAGGGTTCGATCCCCAGTGTGGGGTGTGCAGGGGGCAGCCGATCCATGATTCTCTCTCATCCTTGATGTTTTTCTCTCTCTCTCCTCTCCCTTCCTCTCTCTGAAAAAAATCAATAAAAATGTATTCTTTTTTAGCCCTAACTGGTGTGGCTCAGTGGATAGAGCGTCGGCCTGCAGACGGAAGGGTCCCGGGTTCGATTCCGGTCAAGGGCATGGACCTTGGTGGCGGGCACATCCCCAGTAGGAGGCGTGCAGGAGGCAGCTGATGGATGTTTCTCTCTCATCGATGTTTCTCACTCTCTCTCCCTCTCCCTTTCCCTTCCTCTCTGTAAAAAAAAATCAATAAAATATATTCTAAAAATGTATTTTTTTAAGAAAACACAACCACTCTTGTCTGTCATCCCTTGGCCAAGTCATAGAGGGTCTTGGTTTGTCTTAGGTCACCGTGTTCTGGCCGTTGGCCCTACCGATGCTTCGGACCTGGGTTCTGAAAGTTTCGGGGGGATGGGTGTCAGTTGGCATGATATGCTGGCCCATCTGCTGGACCCCGAAATAGAAACAGAACCGGGGACAGGCCTCTGTCCACTGGGACCGGAGACAATCTATGTGGTCATGTCGCCCAACATCTGGGTGCCTCGACGTCCCCCCCCACCCCCCGAACACCCCACCTACCCGTTGTCTGAGCTCAGCATGATCCTGTCATCTCTTGAAATCCATGTCCATCCATCAGGAAAAAGAAAAAAAAAAAAAACATTCTGATTTTGAGCGACGGATGGAGGTCGCCACCGTGGCATCGAAAACATATGGGTTCCTATCTGGGCGGAATATTCATGACTTAGACAACGACGCGGGGTCCTGGAGGGAGAGAGCGGGGCAGGCCGCCGCTGGAAATGGTTTGAAGATGTTGGCTTGACCTCAGCGGAACCCCCCTGGACATTTCGGGGTGTCCCCCCTGGCGGCCCTGTCACTCACACTTAGCGGGTTTCCCAAATCGGGGTCAGCAAGGCGCCCCCCCCCATCACCGCCTCCTAACCCTGGGGAGCAGCCTAAAAACATGTGGTGACCTCACAGAGCCCCTGGAAGGTGGTGGGAGGGGGGGAGAGCCCATGGCCCCGGGCCCTGAGCACCCAGGTGGCAGCCACAGCTTCTTCCGAACGTGGGGACCTCGGACCACCTGCACCCCGCTTTCCTACTATTCAAATCCTACTGTGTCTGCTGTTGACGTCCTGCTGGGTCTGCCATTGATGTCCTCCTATGTCTGCTATTACTGTCTTAGTGTCTATAATTGACATCCTACTATGTCTGCTATTGATGTCCTACTATGTGTAGTACTGACGTCCTACTATTGACATCCTGCTGTGTCTGCTGTTGACGTCCTGCTATGTCTGCCATTGATGTCCTCCTATGTCTGCTACTAATGTCTTTGTGTCTATAGTTGACATCCTACTATGTCTGCTATTGATGTCCTACTATGTGTAGTACTGACGTCCTACTATTGACATCCTACTGTGTCTGCTGTTGACATCCTGCTGGGTCTGCATTGATGTCCTGCTATGTCTGCTACTAATGTCTTTGTGTCTATAGTTGACATCCTACTATGTCTGCTATTGATGTCCTACTATGTATAGTACTAAGGTCCTACTATTGACATCCTACTGTGTCTGCTGTTGACGTTCTGCTGGGTCTGCCATTGATGTCCTACTATGTCTGCTACTAATGTCTTAGTGTCTATAATTGACATCCTACTATGTCTGCTATTGATGTCCTACTATGTGTAGTATTGACGTCCTACTATATCTGCTATTGATGTACTACTATGTCTGCTGTTGATGTCCTACTATTGACATCCTACTGTGTCTGCTGTTGACGTCCTGCTATGTCTGCCATTGATGTCCTACTATGTGTAGTACTGACGTCCTACTATTGACATCCTGCTGTGTCTGCTGTTGACGTCCTGCTATGTCTGCCATTGATGTCCTACTATGTCTGCAACTGACAGCCTACTATGTCTGATATCGATGTACTACTATGTCTGCTATTGATGTACTACTGTGTCTGCTGTTGATGTCCTACTATGTCCGCAATCAATGTCCTACTATGTGTAGTACTTGACGTCCTACTATTGACATCCTACTGTGTCTGCTGTTGACGTCCTGCTGGGTCTGCTACTAATGTCTTAGTGTCTATAATTGACATCCTACTATGTCTGCTATTGATGTCCTACTATGTGTAGTACTGACATCCTACTATTGACATCCTACTGTGTCTGCTGTTGACATCCTAACTATGCCTACAATTGATGTCCTACTATGTCAGCCATTGATGTCCTACTATGTCTGCTATTAATGTCTTAGTGTCTATAGTTGACATCCTATTATGTCTGCTATTGATGTCCTACTATGTGTAGTACTGACATCCTACTATTGACATCCTACTATGTCTGCTATTGATGTCCTACTATGTGTAGTACTGACGTCCTACTATGTCTTCTATGGACATCCTACTATGTGTGCTATTGATGTACTACCATGCCTATTATTGATATCCATTATTACTGCTATGCCTGCTAGTAATATCCTCCTATGTCTGCCTGTTATTACTACCGTGCCTGCTAATGATACCCTACTGTGGCTGCTATTGATGTCCGGCTATTTATTTCTTTCTTTCTGGTAATCCTCACCCGAGGATATTTTCCCATTGATTTTTTTAGAGAGAGTGGAAGAGAGAGGGAGAGAGACAAGAGAGAAACATCGATGTGAGAGACACACATGAATGGGTTACCTCCCGCCAGGGCCGTGGATGAACCCACAACCCCCCGGGGCATGCGCCCTTGACCGGAATCAAACCCGGGACCCTCCCGTCTGCGGGCCCACCCTCTATCTGCTAGAGCAACACCGGCGAGGGCCTATACCCGCTACGAATGTCCCACCGTGTCTGCTGTGGATGTCCCACGATGCGTGCCAGTGAGGTCCTACTAGGGGTGGTATTGCTGGCCAGAGGGGACGGCTTGGTCCTTGCCCTCCCCAGCCCTGGCCCAGCAGGGGTATGGGGACACCCCCAATCTGTCCCACTTAGACTGCATGCAAGAGGTGGGGATACCCCACCCTCCCATCCCTCCTTCCCAACCCTGGTGTACAGAGGGATGGGGACACCCTCTAGTGCATCAATAGCAGACATAGTAGGCTGTCAATTGCAGACATAGTAGGACGTCAGTGGCTGACATAGTAGGACATCAATGGCTGACATAGTAGGACATCAATTGTAGGCATAGTTAGCCTGCCTCCCAGCCTGATGGCTCACACACAGCCACCTTTGTCCCGGGGAACCGAAGCCGGCTCTCCCTCCCCTCCCCTCCTCCTCCTCCTCCTCCTCCTCCTCCTCCCTCCTCCCTCCCTTTCCCGGGCCTCCAAGAGTATTTGCCAAACACCCTTCCCTCCTTGTTTTTTTATTATTTTAATTGGTGCTGGGGCCCCCCCGTTTACACGACGGGACTTTAATAAAGACGCCTAAGAGGTTACAGGAGCCGAGGGCTCCATAAATGTTTTAATTCATACAAACCCACCCAGGCGTTTCCACCTACACCCGCTGTGGCCGGGACATAAAACATCGCCGTCGGTCTGCGGTCGGTTTTCCAAGACCTGCCTCCAGAAACACGGCCTCCTCCTTCCGCCCAGGCCCCCGCCCGCCTCCGAGGGAGAGAAATCTCTCTCTCTCTCTCTCTCTCTCTCTCTCTCTCTCTCTCTTTATATTTTATTGATTTTTTTTTTTTTTTTTTTTACAGAGAAGAAGGGAGAGGGAGAGAGAGTTAGAAACATCGATGATGAGAGAGAAACATCGATCCACTGCCTCCTGCACGCCCCCCACCTGGGGATGTGCCCGCCACCAAGGTACATGCCAGGGGTGGGCAAACTTTTTGACTCGAGGGCCACCATGGGTTCTTCAACTGGACCGGAGGGCCGGAACCAAAGCATGGATGGAGCGTGTGTGTGAACGAATATAAATTCAAAGTCAAGGAGCGGAGGGGAGAGCAAGAGAACCGGATAGAACAGCCGGATCCGGCCCGCGGGCCGTCGTTTGCCCACGGCTGGTCCATGCCCTTGACCGGAATCGAACCCGGGACCCTTCCGCCTGCAGGCCGATGCTCTATCCACTGAGCCACACCGGTCAGGGCGAGAAATCTCTCTTTTTAACCCGACCCAGTGCTGGGTGAGGACCCGGGTCCTATTAAAACAGGCCTTTTTGGTGCCCTCACCGGTGTGGCTCAGTGGATAGAGCGTCGGCCTGCAGACTGAAGGGTCCCGGGTTCGATTCCCGGTCAAGGGCATGTACCTTGGTGGCGGGCACATCCCCAGTGGGGGGCGTGCAGGAGGCAGCCGATCCGTGATTCTCTCTCCTCATGGATGTTTCTAACTCTCTCTCCCCCTCTCCCTTCCTCTCTGACATCCATCCTACAGACCAGCGGTCGGCAAACTCCTCCGTCCACAGAGCCCCATATCCACAGGACGACGATGGACATTTCTTCGGAGAGCCACCTTTTTTAAACTTAAAACTTCTTCGAACGCCACGTCTTCCACAGAGACTCGCCCAGGCCGCGGCATTTCGTGGAAGAGCCGCACTCCAGGGGCCAAAGAGCCGCAGACGGCTCGCGAGCCCCCGTGGGCCGACCACGGCTACAGAAGAGAGAGGGGATATGCAAATTGACCGTCACTCCTCCTCAGAGATGGAGGGGCCCACAGCAGAGGCCAGCTCCCATCAGGCGCCTTAATGAGCAATCAGCAGGGACCTGAGGGTGTGCCCCCCTGCTGGGTGGGGCTTGACAAGGGTGGGACCGGCCGTGTCTGGGTCTCTCGTGATTTTGAGGTGCACGTGGGTGGGCGGGGACGTAACTCTGGGTCCCGTGGTGCGCCCCAGACTCTGACAGGAGGGAGGTTTTCATAGACGTTTTACTAATTTTCTTTCCTCTCTGACACTTCTATTATAGAGAAAGGGCCCATAGCGATATTAAAATATTTCCTCTAGCCCTGGCCGGTGTGGCTCAGTGGATAGAGCGCCGGCCTGCGGACGGAAGGGTCCCGGGTTCGATTCCGGTCAAGGGCATGGACCTTGGTGGAGGGCACATCCCCAGGTGGGGGCGTGCAGGAGGCAGCTGGTCGATGTTTCTCTCTCATCGATGTTTCTAGCTCTCTGTCCCTCTCCCTTCCTCTCTGTAAAAAAAAATCAATAAAATGTATTTTTTTTTAAAAAAAGAAAGAAATGAAGCTATTTAAAAAAAAAAAAAAAAAAGACCCTGGCCAGGGTGGCTCAGTGGCTGAGCGTCGACCTAGGAACCAGGAGGTCAGGGTTCGATTCCCGGTCAAGGGCACATGCCCGGGTTGCAGGCTCGATCCCCAGTAGGGGGCGTGCAGGAGGCAGCCGATCCTTGATTCTCTCTCATCATGGATGTGTCTCTCTCTCTCCCTTCCTCTCTAAAATCAATAAGTATATGTATATCCTATATAATAAAAGGCTAATATGCAAATCGACCGAATGACGGAATGACCGGTCACTATGACACATACTAACCACCAGGGGGCAGACGCTCAATGCAGGAGCTGCCCCCAGCCCTCAGGCCCCAGGCTGGCCAAGGCGGGTGCCAGGGAGGGGCCCCCCTCCATCACCCAGCCCGTCCACCCCCAGATCGGCCCCAATCGCCTAAGGACCCTGCTCGTCCAAGAATTCCTGCACCGGGCCTCTAGTCCTATATAATAAAGAGGAAATATGCAAATTGACCATCATGCCCTCACAAGATGGCTGCCTACGAGTAGGAAGGCAGGGGGGGTTGGTGAGGGACGACCAAACGACTGAACAGCAGGCTGTGTGGGGTGACCAGGCTGGCAGGGGGGTAGTTAGGGGTGACCAGGCCAGCAGAGAGGGGCAGTTGGGGGCAACCAGGCTGGTGGGGGAGCAGGCAGTAAGGGGTGAACAGGCTAGTGGGGGGGGGCAGTTAGGAGCAACCTGGCCAGCATGGGGGGGCAGTAAGGGGTGACCAGGCTGGCAGGGGGGGGGGCAGTAAGGGGTGAACAGGCTAGTGGGGGGGGCAGTTAGGAGCGACTTGGCCAGCATGGGGGGGCAGTAAGGGGTGACCAGGCTGGCGGGGGGGGGCAGTAAGGGGTGAACAGGCTAGTGGGGGGGGCAGTTAGGAGCAACCTGGCCAGCATGGGGGGGCAGTAAGGGGTGAACAGGCTGGTAGGGGGGCAGTAAGGGGTGAACAGGCTGGCATGGGGGGGCAGTAAGGGGTGAACAGGCTGGTAGGGGGCAGTAAGGTGTGACCAGGCCGGCGGGGGGAGCAGTTAGGGGCCACCAGACAGGCAGGTGAGTGATTAGGAGCCAGCGGTCCAGGATCAGGCCTAAACCGGCAGTCGGACATCCCCCAAGGGGTCCCAGATTGGAGAGGGTGCAGGCTGGGCTGAGGGGACACCCCCCCTCCCCATGCACGAATTTCATGCACCAGGCCTTTAGCATATTATAAAAAATAATAAAAAAAAAAACCACTTCTTGCCCCCCTGGTGTGGCTCAGTGGTTGAGCCTCGACTTATGAAATAGGAGGTCACCATTCCATTCCGGCTCGATCCCCAGGATGGGGGGAAGCGGGGGGGGGGGTGTGCAGGAGGCATCCGATCCATGATTCTCTCTCCATCATGGATGTTTTTTTTCTCTTTCTCTCTCTCCCTTCCTCTCTCTCTCAAATCAATAATAATAAAAAAAAAAAATCTATTTTTTTAAAACACTTGCTTTTTCACTTCTGTCGGTGGGACAATCAGGGCGCGTCTGCTTTAGAGCCGTGGTCGGCAAACAGCGGCTGGCGAGCCACCTGCGGCTCTTGGGCCCCCGGAGTGTGGCTCTCCCACCACACGCCGCGGCCCCGGGCGAGTCTACGTGGAAGAGGCGGAGAAGTTTACGTTTAAAAAAAAACGTGGCTGCCGAAACCGGTGTGGCTCAGTGGGTAGAGCGTCGGCCTGCGGACTCAAGGGTCCTGGGTTCGATTCCGGTCAGGGGCACGTACCTTGGTGGCGGGCACATCCCCAGTACGAGGTGTGCAGGAGGCAGCTGATGGATGTTTCTCTCTCATAGATGTTTCTAGCTCTCTCTCCCTCTCCCTTCCTCTCTGTAAAATATCAATAAAATATATTTAAAAATAAATGAATAAATAAAAATAAACATAAAAAAAACGTGGCTCTCCGAAGAAGACATGTCAAGCTCTGTCCTGTTGACGTTGGGGTCTGTGGACCAAGGAGTTTGCCGACCCCCTGGCTTAGAGATTCAGGCTCAAAAAAAAAAAAAATGGAAAAAGAAAAAAAAACAGAAAGAGGATCATGGACCCGCCAGGGCCTTATTGGTAAGCAGACCAGCCGCCCCCCCACCCCCTTCCCCGCCGCCGAGCCCCCCCACCTGCCGAGCTAAACACGGAGGAAATTAACCAAGTTGTGACCTGGCACCCAACAATTCATAAATTCATTAGATTAAAAAAAAACACACACACACACAAAAAAAAAATCAGCCAAAAGAAACACACACACACACACACACACACACACAACGACAAGCCTTTACAATCCCTTTAATAGCTTTTCCTGTACCTGCCCGACCTAAGACTTTAGTTCATTAAGACATGTCTCCCCCCCGGCCCCCCGTCCCCCCCGTCCCCCCCCCCCCCCCGTCCCCCAATTCCCCTGCTCTAAATTAGAGAAATTTTAATGACTCCTCTCACTTATAGCTTCCAGATGCGGGTAGTTATCTTTCTTTACAAATGGAAATGAGACCCCCAAAATTAACCGCAAATGGGGCCAGGCCACGGAACATGTGTTTTGCCCAGGTTTGGGGGGCGGGGGGGGGGAGGAAAGGGGGGGGTGCGCCTGCCTGCCTCCTCGAATTATCGTTCACCCCGACGTCCATTACCCAGACCCTCCGATGGGGACGGCCTTTCAAACGTGTCTCTCTCTCTCTCTCTCTCTCTCTCTTGTTAAATGTCTTTGGGGTGGTGGTGGTGGTGGTGTGTGTGTGTGTGGGGGGGGAGCCCCAGAGACACCCCATCGGGGTTGTTGGAAAATGAGACGAGAGAGAGAGAGAGAGAGAGAGAGAGAGAGAAAGAAAGAGAAAAAAATAACAACACATAATATTAAACACCTGGTTAGCCAATGCCCACCCCCCAGCACCCCCCCCCCCCGTCGAAGACCCCCACGCTGCAGTGGTTGAGTGTTTGACCTTTGCCCTCCGGCCCTCTGATTCCCGGGCCGAGTTCACAGGAGAAAGCAGAGCTGACGTAAAACATCTGGTGGCCACGGCGACCTTTCGGGGCCGGAGCTGGAGGGACCAGGCAGCTGGGCCGACACAGGTGTTTCCTGCACCGAGGACTGTGGGCCCAGGAGACAACCCCCCAACCCCCCCCCCGCCTCCAGGAATCAGGAGGGACCCTGCACCCATCCCCCCCCCAGAGAGGGACCTCAGGACTCGGCCAAAAAAAGCCAGATTCGGGGAAATGAGGGATGGCTTTGTGCCTGCGAGGACGGACGCCGTCTCCGAGGCCAGCAACGCGCCCAGGGTAAAAGGGGCGAGGCGGGCCCTGGCCGGTGTGGCTCGGTGGATAGAGCAGCCGTGGGCCAACTACGGCCCCGCGGGCCGGATCCGGCAGGTTCTATCCGGTTCTCTTGCTCTCTCCCCTCCGCTCCTTTACGTTGAATGTATATGCGTGCACACAAACCCTCCATCCATGCTTTGGTTCCGGCCCTCCGGTCCAGTGTAAGAACCCACGGTGGCCCTCGAGTCAACAAGTTTGCCCACCCCTGGCCGATAGAGCGTCGGCCTGCGGACCGAAGGGTCCCAGGATTGATTCTGGTCAAGGGCACGGACCTCCGTTGCAGGCTACTCTCCAGCCAGCCCTGGCCCTGGTCGGGGGGCAAGTACAGGAGGCAAGCCATGGAGGTGTCTCTCTCACATGGATGTCTCTCTCTCTCTCTCTCTCTCTCTCTCTCTCTCTCTCTCTCGTTCCTTCTCCCTTTCACTCTCTCCAAGAGTCAGTGGAAAAATATCCTTGGGTGAAGATTTTAAAAAATAAAAATAAAAAAAAAGTAGCCCTCGTCGGTATGGCTCAGTGGATAGAGCCTCGGCCGGTGGACGGAAGGGTCCCGGGTTCGATTCCCGGTCAAGGGCACATGCCCGGGTTGTGGGCTCCATCCCCAGGAGGGGGCGTGCAGGAGGCAGCCGGTCCATGATTCTCTCTCATCGTGTATGTTTCTCTCTCTCTGTCCCTCTCCCTTCCTCTGTGAAATCAATACAAATCTATAGGAATAAAGGGGTAATATGCTAATTAGACCGGGTCAGCCGGACATCTGACTTCCTTCTGGACAAAGCCATGGTGGTGGGGGCCGAGGCAGAGGCGGTTAGGGGCGATCAGGTTGGCAGGGGTGAGCAATTAGGGGGAGATCAGGCTGGCAGGGGAGGGCAGTTAGGAGGCGATCAGGCTGGCACGGGAGGGCAGTTAGGGGGAGATCAGGCTGGCAGGGGAGGGCAGTTAGGGGGCAAGCAGGCTGGCAGGGGAGAGCAGTTAGGGGGCAAGCAGACTGGCAGGGGAGGGCAGTTGGGGGCGATCAGGCTGGCAGGGGAGGGCAGTTGGGGGTGATCAGGCTGGCAGGGGTGAGCAGTTAGGGGGCGATCAGGCTGGCAGGGGAGGGCAGTTGGGGGTGATCAGGCTTGCAGGGGAGGGCAGTTAGGGGGCAAGCAGGCTGGTAGGGGAGGGCAGTTAGGGGGTGATCAGGCTGGCAGGGTTGAGCAGTTAGGGGGTGGTCAGGCTGGCAGGGGTGAGCAGTTAGGGGGCGATCAGGCTGGCAGGGGAGGGCAGTTAGGGGGTGATCAGGCTGGCAGGGTTGAGCAGTTAGGGGGTGGTCAGGCTGGCAGGGGTGAGCAGTTAGGGGGCGATCAGGCTGGCAGGGGAGGGCAGTTAGGGGGTGATCAGGCTGGCAGGGTTGAGCAGTTAGGGGGTGGTCAGGCTGGCAGGGGAGGGCAGTTGGGGGTGATCAGGCTGGCAGGGGAGGGCAGTTGGGGACGATCAGGCTGGCAGGGGAGGGCAGTTGGGGACGATCAGGCGGGCAGGCAGAGGTGGTTAGGGGCGTTGTGGTTAGGAGACAGCGGTCCTGGATTGTGAGAGGGATGTCCGACTGCTGGTTTAGGCCCAACCCCGCGGATCGGGCCTAAACCGGCAGTCGGACATCCCCCGAGGGGTCCCAGTTTGGAGAGGGTTCAGGCTGGGCTGAGGGACATCCCTTCCACCCCCCAACCACCCCCCCCCCCGTGCATGCATTGCATGCACCGGACCTCTAGTATCTCTCTCTCTCTCTCTCTCTCTCTCTCTCTCTCTCTCTCTCTCTATATATATATATATATATATATATATATATATATATTTTTTTTTTTTTTTTTTTAAGTGGTGAAGTTGCAAACACATGGAACTGTTTCCCATCCACAACCACCACTGGACACTCTCGTGTGGACAAGAATGAGTCTCAATGGGGACAGAGGGCATGGTAAGGTCAGCTTTTTTTTTTTTTTTTTTTAAAAAAAAACCTCTCCTGAGGATATTTCTCCATTGATTTTTAAAGAGAGAAAGACAGAGAGAAACATCGATGTGAGAGAGACACATCCATTAGTTGCCTCCGGCCAGGGCCAGGGCCCGAATTGAACCCATACCCTTGACCGGAATTGAACCCAGGACCCTTCCGTCCGCAGGCCGACGCTCTATCCACTGAGCCAAACCAGCTTGGGTTAACATCTTTAAATATATATATATATATATATATATATATATATATAGCCAAAGCCGGTGTGGCTCAGGGGATAGAGCGTCAGCCTGTGGACTGAAAGGTCCCGGGTTCGATTCCGGTAAAGGGCATGTAACTTGGTTGCGGGCACATCCCCAGGTGGGGCAGTGCAGGGGGCAGCTGATCGGTGTTTCTCTCTCATCGATGTTTCTGACTCTCTATCCCTCTTCCTTCCTCTCTGTGAAAAATCAATAAAATATATTTTAAAATAAAATAAAATAAAATAAAATTATATATATATATATATATATATATATATATATATATATATATATATATATATATATTCTTATTGCTTTCAGAGAGGAAGGGAGATGGAGTGAGAAAAAGAAACATCCATGATGAAAGAGAATCATGGACCGGCTGCCTCCTGCACGCCCCCTACTGGGGATCGAGCCCACAACCCCGGCACGTGCCCTTGACGGGGAATCCAACCGTGACCTCCTGGTTCATAGGTCAGCACTCAACCACTGAGCCCTGCCAGCTAGGCAATGCCACGTGATTCTGGGGGTGAAAAAAAAAAAAGAATAAGAAAAAGACAGAAAGAGGAATTATGGCCACGCCTCGGCTCAGACCCCACCCACCTCCTTTTTGCCACTGGGCAATGGGACCAGCAGACAACCCCATGTGAAATCCATGCGCGTGCGCGGGCCTGTGACACCCGTCCAAACCTACCCAAACCCCGGATACTAGGGAGGCCTTCATTCCTCCCTTCTTTTCCGGGGGTTTAAACCATTTGCCACCGATTTCCCAGATGACTGAGGGTGACAAGGAGAGGAACAGGGACCCTGTGGCTGCCCCCCATCCACTCTGTTGCACGCGCGGGAGACAGTGCCCACGCCAGAGGCCCGCTCCGAACTGACCCTCATTAATGCCACCTGATTCTTGGGGTGAAAAAAAAGGACAAAAAGAAGGATTAAGGGCTCGCTCAGACCCCAGCCACAACCTCCCCCCCACCCTCCTCCACATGCACACCTCCGCCAGGGCCCTGCGTTCAGGTCCCCGCGGACAACCCCAAGTGAAACCCATGCGCGCTCTGAACTGACACTCATT
The DNA here is from genome assembly GCF_963455305.1 of Plecotus auritus. Classification (NCBI taxonomy): domain Eukaryota; kingdom Metazoa; phylum Chordata; class Mammalia; order Chiroptera; family Vespertilionidae; genus Plecotus; species Plecotus auritus. The sequence continues at coordinate 396,158 of NC_137784.1, read as the reverse complement.
AATGCCACCTGATTCTTGGGGTGGAAAAAAAAAGACAGAAAGAGGGATTAAGGGCTCGCTCAGACCCCAGCCACAACCTCCCCCCGCAACCCCCCCAACCCCAGGGCCCTGCGTTCTGGCCCGGGAGACAACCCCAAGCGAAATCCATGCGCGCACGCGGGCCTGGGAGCCGTGCCCAAGTCCTATCCAAACCCTGGATAATAAGGAGGTTTAAACCATTTGCCACCGATTTCCGAGATGACTGAGGGGGACAAGGAGAGGAACAGGGACCCTGTGGCTGACCCCCCCCCACCCTCTCTCTCTCGCGCCCACACCAGAGGCCCGCTCCGAACTGACACTCATTAATGCCACCTGATTCTTGGGGTAAAAAAAAAAAAAAAAAAAAAAAAAGACAGAAAGAAGGATTAAGGGCTCGCTCAGACCCCAGCCACAACCTCCCCCCGCAACCCCCCCAACCCCAGGGCCCTGCGTTCTGGCCCGGGAGACAACCCCAAGCGAAATCCATGCGCGCACGCGGGCCTGGGAGCCGTGCCCAAGTCCTATCCAAACCCTGGATAATAAGGAGGTTTAAACCATTTGCCACCGATTTCCGAGATGACTGAGGGGGACAAGGAGAGGAACAGGGACCCTGTGGCTGCCCCCCCCCCCTCTCTCTCGTGCCCACACCAGAGGCCCGCTCCGAACTGACACTCATTAATGCCACCTGATTCTTGGGGTGAAAAAAAAGGACAAAAAGAAGGATTAAGGGCTCGCTCAGACCCCAGCCACAACCTCCCCCCCCATCCCCCCAACCCCCAGGGCCCTGCGTTCCGGCCCCGGCGACAACCCCAAGCGAAATCCATGCGCGCACGCGGGCCTGGGAGCCGTGCCCAAGTCCTATCCAAACCCTGGATAATAAGGAGGTTTAAACCATTTGCCACCGATTTCCGAGATGACTGAGGGGGACAAGGAGAGGAACAGGGACCCTGCGGCTGACCACCCCCCGCACCCCCCCACCCTCTCTCTCGCGCGCGCGCCAGGGAGACAGCGCGTAGAACTGAGGCGCATTCGCCCGCGCCCCGACTGGTACTCATCAGCTTTCATCAGGCACCCCGCGATGATGCCCTGCCAGACTCCATCTGGCTGCCCCGCCGCTGACGGGCGCCCGTCAGGCCCACTTAAGCAGGGCGCCTGTCAAGGTGTCACGGAGTTTTAAGGCTGGGATTTGGGAGACAAATCTCCCCAGTGTCTCCCGCAGCCACCAGGGTCGTGCGCGCGCGCTCCCCCGCCCGCCCCCCCCCCCGCCCCCCCCCCCGCCCCCCGCGGAAATGGGAGAGGAGTTTTGTGTGTGTGTGTGTGTGTGTGTGTGTGTGTGTGTGTGTGTGTGTGTGTTTTAAGATTACCTCCCTCTGGGAGCCGCCAAGGACAATGGCTTGGCATGGCTCGCTGGCTGCCTGGCTGCCTCTTGGAGCGACTGGACGCAAGAACAATGAAGTGGCAGGTGGATCACGAAGGCGCACCTGTCAGTCACCTGGCGGGGCCGGGGGGGGGGGGGGTCATCTATTTTGGGGAAGGCTCTGGCCTGGCTGCTTGGCAGGGCCGGGCACCCCGTCCTTGGAGATTGAAGGCAGGTGGGCGAACCCTTGCAAACGGGGATAGGGGGGTGGTGGGGGGGACCCAGGACCGCTGAGGGGTTCAGAGTCCCCGAATGCAGCGGGAGTCGCTGTGGGGTGAACGGCCCACGGATTTCTTTGCACCTGCGGCTCGGCCTCAGGAGGAAGTGGGGAGGGAGACACGGACGGCCAGGCCACCGGACTCGGTCCCTGCAGAGAAATTTTATTTGTTTCTCCTCTAAATATTTACTAATGGATTCAGAGAGAGAGAGAACATTGATCTGTTGCTCGACTTATTTCTGCATCCATGGGTGCCTCATGTATGCATTCATTAGGTGCCTCCTGTATGCATTCATTAGGTGCCTCCTGTATGCATTCATTGGGTGCCTCTTGTATGCATTCATTGGGTGCCTCTTGTATGCATTCATTGGGTGCCTCTTGTATGCATTCATTGGGTGCCTCATGTATGCATTCATTGGGTGCCTCATGTATGCATTCATTGGGTGCCTCTTGTATGCATTCATTGGGTGTCTCTTGTATGCATTCATTGGGTGCCTCCTGTATGCATTCATTGGGTGCCTCTTGTATGCATGCATTGGGTGCCTCCTGTATGCATTCATTGGGTGTCTCTTGTATGCATTCATTGGGTGCCTCTTGTATGCATTCATTGGGTGTCTCTTGTATGCATTCATTGGGTGCCTCTTGTATGCATTCATTGGGTGCCTCCTGTATGCATTCATTGGGTGCCTCTTGTATGCATGCATTGGGTGCCTCCTGTATGCATTCATTGGGTGTCTCTTGTATGCATTCATTGGGTGCCTCTTGTATGCATTCATTGGGTGTCTCTTGTATGCATTCATTGGGTGTCTCTTGTATGCATTCATTGGGTGCCTCATGTATGCATTCATTAGGTGTCTCTTCTATGCATTCATTGGGTGCCTCTTGTATGCATTCATTGGGTGTCTCTTGTATGCATTCATTGGGTGCCTCTTGTATGCATTCATTGGGTGCCTCTTGTATGCATTCATTGGGTGTCTCTTGTATGCATTCATTGGGTGTCTCTTGTATGCATTCATTGGGTGCCTCATGTATGCATTCATTAGGTGTCTCTTCTATGCATTCATTGGGTGCCTCTTGTATGCATTCATTGGGTGTCTCTTGTATGCATTCATTGGGTGCCTCTTGTATGCATTCATTGGGTGCCTCTTGTATGCATGCATTGGGTGCCTCCTGTATGCATTCATTGGGTGCCTCTTGTATGCATTCATTGGGTGTCTCTTGTATGCATTCATTGGGTGCCTCTTGTATGCATTCATTGGGTGTCTCTTGTATGCATTCATTGGGTGCCTCCTGTATGCATTCATTGGGTGCCTCTTGTATGCATTCATTGGGTGCCTCTTGTATGCATTCATTGGGTGCCTCTTGTATGCATTCATTGGGTGCCTCATGTATGCATTCATTGGGTGCCTCATGTATGCATTCATTGGATGCCTCATGTATGCATTCATTAGGTGTCTCTTCTATGCATTCATTGGGTGCCTCTTGTATGCATTCATTGGGTGCCTGTTGTATGCATTCATTAGGTGCCTCTTGTATGCATTCATTGGGTGCCTCTTGTATGCATTCATTGGGTGCCTCTTGTATGCATTCATTGGGTGCCTCTTGTATGCATTCATTGGGTGCCTCTTGTATGCATTCATTGGGTGTCTCTTGTATGCATTCATTGGGTGTCTCTTGTATGCATTCATTGGGTGCCTCATGTATGCATTCATTAGGTGTCTCTTCTATGCATTCATTGGGTGCCTCTTGTATGCATTCATTGGGTGCCTCCTGTATGCATTCATTGGGTGCTTCTTGTATGCATGCATTGGGTGCCTCTTGTATGCATTCATTGGGTGCCTCTTGTATGCATTCATTGGGTGCCTCTTGTATGCATGCATTGGGTGCCTCATTCATGCATGCATTGGGTGCCTCTTGTATGCATTCATTGGGTGCCTCTTGTATGCATTCATTGGGTGCCTCTTGTATGCATTCATTAGGTGTCTCTTCTATGCATTCATTGGGTGCCTCTTGTATGCATTCATTGGGTGCCTGTTGTATGCATTCATTAGGTGCCTCTTGTATGCATTCATTGGGTGCCTCATGTATGCATTCATTGGGTGCCTCATGTATGCATGCATTGGGTGCCTCTTGTATGCATTCATTGGGTGCCTCTTGTATGCATTCATTGGGTGCCTCTTGTATGCATTCATTGGGTGCCTCTTGTATGCATTCATTGGGTGTCTCTTGTATGCATTCATTGGGTGCCTCCTGTATGCATTCATTGGGTGCCTCTTGTATGCATTCATTGGGTGCCTCTTGTATGCATTCATTGGGTGCCTCTTGTATGCATTCATTCGGTGCCTCATGTATGCATTCATTGGGTGCCTCATGTATGCATTCATTGGATGCCTCATGTATGCATTCATTAGGTGTCTCTTCTATGCATTCATTGGGTGCCTCTTGTATGCATTCATTGGGTGCCTGTTGTATGCATTCATTAGGTGCCTCTTGTATGCATTCATTGGGTGCCTCTTGTATGCATTCATTGGGTGCCTCATGTATGCATTCATTGGGTGCCTCATGTATGCATGCATTGGGTGCCTCTTGTATGCATTCATTGGGTGCCTCTTGTATGCATGCATTGGGTGCCTCTTGTATGCATTCATTGGGTGCCTCATGTATGCATTCATTGGATGCCTCATGTATGCATTCATTAGGTGTCTCTTCTATGCATTCATTGGGTGCCTCTTGTATGCATTCATTGGGTGCCTGTTGTATGCATTCATTAGGTGCCTCTTGTATGCATTCATTGGGTGCCTCTTGTATGCATTCATTGGGTGCCTCTTGTATGCATTCATTGGGTGCCTCTTGTATGCATTCATTGGGTGCCTCTTGTATGCATTCATTGGGTGTCTCTTGTATGCATTCATTGGGTGTCTCTTGTATGCATTCATTGGGTGCCTCATGTATGCATTCATTAGGTGTCTCTTCTATGCATTCATTGGGTGCCTCTTGTATGCATTCATTGGGTGCCTGTTGTATGCATTCATTAGGTGCCTCTTGTATGCATTGATTGGGTGCCTCCTGTATGCATTCATTGGGTGCCTCCTGTATGCATTCATTAGGTGCCTCATGTATGCATTCATTGGGTGCCTCCTGTATGCATTCATTGGGTGACTCTTGTATGCATTCATTGGGTGCCTCATGTATGCATGCATTGGGTGCCTCCTGTATGCATTCATTGGGTGCCTCCTGTATGCATTCATTGGGTGCCTCTTATATGCATTCATTGGGTGCCTCATGTATGCATTCATTGGGTGCCTCATGTATGCATTCATTGGGTGCCTCTTGTATGCATTCATTGGGTGCCTCTTGTATGCATTCATTGGGTGCCTCTTGTATGCATTCATTCGGTGCCTCATGTATGCATTCATTGGGTGCCTCATGTATGCATTCATTGGGTGCCTCTTGTATGCATTCATTGGGTGCCTCTTGTATGCATTCATTCGGTGCCTCTTGTATGCATTCATTGGGTGCCTCTTGTATGCATTCATTCGGTGCCTCATGTATGCATTCATTGGGTGCCTCTTGTATGCATTCATTGGGTGCCTCTTGTATGCATGCATTGGGTGCCTCATTCATGCATGCATTGGGTGCCTCTTGTATGCATTCATTGGGTGCCTGTTGTATGCATTCATTAGGTGCCTCTTGTATGCATTCATTGGATGCCTCATGTATGCATTCATTAGGTGTCTCTTCTATGCATTCATTGGGTGACTCTTGTATGCATGCATTGGGTGCCTCTTGTATGCATTCATTGGGTGCCTCATGTATGCATTTATTGGGTGCCTCATGTATGCATTGATTGGGTGCCTCCTGTATGCATTCATTGGGTGCCTCCTGTATGCATTCATTAGGTGCCTCATGTATGCATTCATTGGGTGCCTCCTGTATGCATTCATTGGGTGACTCTTGTATGCATTCATTGGGTGCCTCATGTATGCATGCATTGGGTGCCTCCTGTATGCATTCATTGGGTGCCTCCTGTATGCATTCATTGGGTGCCTCTTATATGCATTCATTGGGTGCCTCATGTATGCATTCATTGGGTGCCTCATGTATGCATTCATTGGGTGCCTCTTGTATGCATGCATTAGGTGCCTCATTCATGCATTCATTGGGTGCCTCATTCATGCATTCATTGGGTGTCTCATTCATGCATTCATTAGGTGCCTCTTGTATGTGCTTTAACCGGGGACCAAAGCCATAACGTTGGTGCATCCGGACGATGCTCCATCTCCTGTGCGACCTGGCCAGGGCCCCTCCCTGCACAGACATTCAAGCTGCCTCGCCTGACAGTGTGGCTCAGTGGTTGAGGGTCGACCTATGAACCAGGAGGTCATGCGGTTCATTTCCCAGATCAGGGCACATGCCCAGGTTGTGGCCTCGATCCCCAGTAGGGGGCACATGCAGGAGGCAGCCGACCCATGATTCCCTCCGATCATTGACGTTTCTCTCTCTCCCTCTTCCTTCTCTCTGAAATCAATAAATATCTATATAAAAGCCCAAGCGAGCCGAATGACCAGAACAACTGGTCGCTATGACACGCACTGACCACCAGGGGGCAGACACTCAATGCAGAAGCTGGCCCCTGGGGGTCAGTGTACTTCCACAGCCAGCATCCTGCAGCTCGCCTACCTCCCACAATCCCTCCCCCCTGGCCGGGCCCCGGGTTGGGACAGGGAACTGGGGGGTGGATGGCAGTGGGTGCAATCCCTTTCCCAAGGGGGCCGAGGGCCAGCTTCGTCCTCGGGGCCGGCGGCCAACCTCCCGTGCCCTGTCCCTCCCCGTGGCCGGCAGGTCCTGATCGGCCTGCCACCCGCCCACTGTGGTGGCAGCACGGTAGTGAGGGAAGGAGGAAGGGGGGGAGGCGGGGAACGGCAAGATGGTGGGGTGCCGATGATGGCGGCATTGGCGTCTGGGGTCTGTTCCTTCCATGCCTGGCCCAGCGATCATTGCCTCCTCTCCATCCCGGCCCTGATCGGCCTGGCCCCAATCGGTCCTGATCGCCAGCCTGGCCTAGGGACCCCACCCATGCACAAATTTCATGCTAGAGGCCCGGTGCACGAAATTCATGCAGGGAGGGTGTCCCTCAGCCCGGCCTGCACCCACCCTCTCCAATCTGGGACCCCTCAGGGGATGACCGACTGCCAGACATCCCTCTCACAATCCGGGACTGCTGGATCCTAACCACTCGCCTGCCTGCCTGCCTGATCGCCCCTAACTGCCCTCCCCTGCCTGCCTGATCGCCCCTAACTGCCCTCCCCTGCCTGCCTGATCGCCCCTAACTGCCCTCCCCTGCCTGCCTGATCGCCCCTAACTGCCCTCACCTGCTGGCCTGGTCACCCCTAACTGCCCTCCCCTGCCAACCTGGTCACCCCTAACTGCCCTCACCTGCTGGCCTGGTCACCCCTAACTGCCCTCCCCTGCCAACCTGGTCACCCCTAACTGCCCTCCCCTGCCAGCCTGATCGCCCCTAACTGCCCTCCCTTGCCAGTCTGATTGCCCCTAACTGCCCTCACCTGCTGGCCTGATCACTCCTAACTGCCCTCACCTGCTGGCCTGATCACCCCTAACTGCCCTCTGCTGCTGGACTGATTGCCCCTAACTGCTCTCCATTGCCAGCGTGATCAGCCTGATCACCCCTAACCGCCTCTGCCTCACCCCTGCCACCGTGGCTTTGTCCGGAAGGACATTCGGAAGACGTCCGGTCCAATTAGCATATTACCCTTCTATTAGTATAGATATCTACACTAATAAAAGAGAAATACGCAAATTGGCCATACCTCCGCAACGCCCACCAGCCAATCAGGAGTGACTATGCAAATTAACCCAACAAAGATGGCGGGTTAATCTGCATATGCAGGCGCGGAGCGGCTAGGGGCGGGGCGGGAACGTCCCCCGCGGCGAGCGAGCAGACAGCAGGGCCTGTGTTGGCTTCGGGCAGGCAGGTCCTCAGAGAGCAGAGAACCATGGGGCGCAGGCCCAAGCTGTCCGTAGGACATCCCCTGGGGGCTCCCCGATTGGAGAGGGTGCAGGTCGGGCTGAGGGACCCACCCCCCCACCCCCCGGGCATGCATTTCGTGCACCGGGGCCTCTAGTATATACACAAATGATGCCATGTTTGGTGGCAGAGCAGTGACCTCGGAACCAGAAGGGCATCCCTCTGTACCTTTGCACACCGTACACGACCACCCAGGAGGATCTGTGGGAATTCCTGCGGCCGGGAGACACGTGGAAAATTTACAGATGAGCATCATGGGAGCCGGGACCTGGCCGCCCACAGTCTCAGCAAGAGCCCTTCCGTCCTCCTCGAACAAACTCCCAATTCTTTGTCATCTATAGGGCGTCGCAAAGAAACCTACACACCCTTTATTTTTCCTTTATTTCATTTTTAAAAAAAATACATTTTATTGATTTTTTTACAGAGAGGAAGGGAGACGGAGAGAGAGTCAGAAACATCGACGAGAGAGAAACATCCATCCGCTGCCTCCTGCACGCCCCCCACTGGGGATGTGCCCGCCACCAAGGTCCATGCCTTTGACCGGGAATCGAACCCGGGACCCTTCCGTCTGCAGGCCGATGCTCTATCCATGGAGCAACACCGGTGAGGGCTCTTTCTTTTCATTTTTTTTAAAAAATATATTTTATTGATTTTTTTACAGAGAGGAAGGAAGAGGGATAGAGAGTTAGAAACATCGATGAGAGAGAAACATCCATCAGCTGCCTCCTGCACACCTCCTACTGGGGATGTGCCCGCCACCAAAGTACATGCCCTTGACCGGAATCGAACCCGGGACCCTTCCGTCCGCAGGTCGACGCTCTATCCACGGAGCCACACCGGTGAGGGCTCTTTTTTTTCATTTTAAAATATACTTTTAATTGTTTTATTTATTTATTTATTTTTATTGGTTTCAGAGAGGAAGGGAGAGGGAGAGGGAGAAACATCCAAGAGGAGAGAAAATCATGGATCGGCTGCCTCTTTGCACGCCCCCTACCTACTGGGGATGGAGCCTGCAACCCAGGCATGTGCCCTTGACCGGGAATCGAACCCGGGACCCTTCAGTCCGCAGGTGGACCCTAACCATTGAGCCACACCAGCTCAGCTTATATATATATATATATATATATATATATATATATATATATATATATATACACACACACACACACACACACACACACACACACATATATATATTTAAATATATTTTACTGATTATTTTTACAGAGAGGAAGGGAGAGGGATAGTTAGAAACATCGATGAGAGAGAAACATCGATCAGCTGCCTTCTGCACACCTCCCACTGGGCATGTGCCCGCAACCAAGGTCCATGCCCTTGACTGGAATCGAACCCGGGACCCTTCAGTCCGCAGGCTGACGCTCTATCCACCGAGCCATACCGGTTAGGGCTAAATATATTTTTTATTGTGGATATTATCACAGATGTCTCCCATTTTCCCTCCCTTTCCTGCCCCCTCCCTCTCGGCCCTAACCGCCCCCCCCCCCAGGCCTTCACTACCCCATTGTTCATGTCCATGGGCTGTGTCTAGCCCAGGGGTGGGCAAACTTTTTGACTCGAGGGCCACCATGGGTTCTTAAACTGGACCGGAGGGCCGGAACAAAAGCATGGATGGAGTGTTTGTGTGAACGAATATAAATTCAAAGTAAAGGAGTGGAGGGGAGAGCAAGAGAACCCTCCGCTCTTTTGGCTCCGAGGGCCGGATAGTACAGCCGAACGGGCCGGATCCGGCCCACAGGCCGTAGTTTGCCCACGGCTGGTCTAGCCTATATATTTTTATATTTTTACGAGAGGCCCAGTGCACGAAATTCATGCACAGGTAGGGTCCCTAGGCCTGGCTGGCGATCAGAGCCGATCTGTGGGGTGACCGGTGGAGCGATTGGGGGGGGCCCCCGCTGGCACCCTCCTTGGCTGGCCTGGGGCCTGTGGGCAGCTCCTGCATTGAGCGTCTGCCCCCTGGTGGCCAGTGCGTGTCATAGCGACCGGCTGTTCCGCCATTCGGTCGATTTGCATATTCCCCTTTTATTAGAGAGGAGAGATTATTATTTTAATCTTTACTGTTGACGAGAGGATTCTTGATGTTTGCGATTCCATTGCTTCCTGTGGCCAGCAGTGACTCAACCAGAACGGGTCTTTTGTTTGAAAACAGGCGTGGACTAAAAAAATAAAAAAAATAAAAATAAAAAGACTCACCCTGGCTGTTTTGGCTCAGTGGATAGAGCGTCGGCCTGCAGACTGAAGGGTCCCGGGTTCGATTCCGGTCAAGGGCATGGACCTTGGTTGCGGGCACATCCCCAGTGGGAGGTGTGCAGGAGGCAGCTGATGGATGTTTCTCTCTCATCACCAATGTTTCCATCTCTCCCTTTCCCTCTCCTTTTCTAGCTGAAATCAATAAAAATATATATTTTTTAAGAAACCAGGAGGTCATGGGTTCAATCCCCGGTCAAGGGCACACGCCCGGGTTGCGGGCTCCATCCCTAGGTGGGGGCGTGTGGGAGGCAGCTGATCCATGATTCTCTCTCGTCACGGATGTTTCCCTCTCCCTTCCTCGCTGAAATCAATCTATAATAATAGAAGCGTAATATGCTAATTAGACCGGACGTCCTTCCGGACGTCCTTCCAGACGATGCCAGGGCTGGGAGGGAAGCCGGTGCCCGCAGCCAGGGGAAGGAAGGCCTACTTTTGCAAGAATTTCGTGCATCGTGCCTCTGGTAAAAAAAAAATATATATATAATATATATATATATATATATATATATATATATATATATATGTATATATATATATATATTATATATATATATTTTTAAATCAACTTTAAAAATATCATGGTTGAAGGCCCCATCTTTCTAACCGGACAGCTGGGGTCCCAGGGTCTTCTGTTCCTTCTACAACGAGACAGAAACGTCCTTGTCGCCAAGACCCCCAAAGTGGCAGGAGAAAATTGAGGGCACCCGCATGAGCCTTATGT
>NC_137784.1:279293-385271 GCF_963455305.1 Plecotus auritus | reverse complement strand
ACTATTTTTTTTATTGATTTTTAGAGAGAAAGAGGAAGGGAGAGGGAGAGATAGATAGATACAGATGATGGGTAGAATAGATGATAGGTAGATAGAATAGATGAGATAGATAGATAGATAGATAGATAGATAGATAGATAGATACAGATAGATAGATGATAGATAGAGATAGATAGATAGATAGATAGATAGATAGATAGATAGATAGATACAGATAGATAGATGATAGATAGATAGATAGATAGATAGATAGATAGATAGATAGATAGATAGAGGATGGATGCATGGATGGATGGAAGAATGGTGGATAGATGAACAGATATATGGAAGATGATAGATATAGATAGATAGATAGATAGATAGATAGATAGATAGATAGAGATAGATAGATAGAGATAGATAGATAGATAGATAGATAGATAGATAGATACAGATAGATAGATGATAGATAGATAGATAGATAGATAGATAGATAGATAGATAGATACAGGATGGATGCATGGATGGATGGAAGAATGGTGGATAGATGAACAGATATATGGAAGATGATAGATATAAATAGATAGATAGATAGATAGATAGATAGATAGATAGATGACAGATAGATAGATGACAGATAGATAGAGACAGGATGGATGCATGCATGGATGGATGGAAGAATGGTGGATGGATAAACAGATAGATGGAAGATGATAGATGATAGATAGATATAGATGATAGGTAGATAGATGATAGATAGATAGATAGATGATAGATAGATATAAATGGATGAGTGGGTGGATGGATGGATAGAGGATGGATGGATAGATGGATGATGGATGAGTGGAAGAATAGTAGATGGATGAACAGATGGATGAAAGATAGATGATAGAAGATAGATATAGATATAGATATAGATATAGATATAGATGTATAGTAGATATAGAATGGATGGATGGATGATGGGTGGATAAGTGGATGGATAGATGGATGGAAACATGGATGAAAGGGAAGAGGGAGGAGTGACTAGATGAATAAATGGAGGACAGATGGATAGTTGATAAATAGATAGATGATAGATTGATAGATAGATAGATAGATAGATAGATAGATAGATAGATAGATATAGATAGATAGACTAGAGGCTGGGTGCATGAAATTCGTGCACGGGGGGGGGGTCACCTCACCCTGACCTGCACCCTCTCCAATCTGGGACCCCTCGGGGGATGTCCGACAGCTGGTTTAGGCCCAATCCCACAGTCAGACATCCCTCTCTCAATCTGGGACCTCTGGCACCTAACTGCTTGCCCCCCTGCTGGCCTGATCACCCCTACCTTGCCCCCCTGCCAGCCTGATCAACCCTAAACTTGCTCCCCTGCCAGCCTGATCACCCCTAACTGCCTCTGCCTTGGGCCCCGGCCTAAACCGCAGTCTGGCCTCCCTCTGCGGGAGGTGACTTGGCAGACCAGGGGGAAGGCGCCGCCCCCATCACCCCACTGCCACTGCCACTGCCGGCCTGAGCCTGGGCCCTTCGCGGCTGTGCCTCGGCCCTCACAACCACTGGGGCTTTGTCCAGAAGGACGTCTGGGAAGGTCGTCCGGAAGACGTTTGCCCTAATTAGCATATTACCCTTTTATTAGTATAGATGATAGATAAAATTGATGAGTAGAAGGATGGATGAATGATGGATGGATAGATGGATGGATGGATGAATGAGTAGATGGATGGGTGGATGGATGGACAGACGGATAGTTGATAGATAGGTTAGATAGATGATAGATAGATAGATAGATAGATGATAGATAGATAGATAGATAGATAGATAGATAGACAGATAGAACTGATGAGTAGAAGGATGGATGAACAGATGGATAGTTGATAGGATAGATAGATAATAGATAGATAGATAAATAGATGATAGATAGATGATAGATAGATAGATATAGATAGATAGATAGATAGATAGATAGATAGATAGATAATAGATAGATGATAGACTGGATAGATGATGGATGGATAGCTGACTGAATTTGCTGAACTGAACAGAACTCTCAGCACAACTCAGATCATGGGGTACTACCCACGGGTCCTTGAGCAGCTTGGGAAGGGCTGGGTGGGGGAGGCAGAAGGCCCATCACAGGAGAGGTTAGGGACACAGAGGGACGTTGTGAACGTAAATCATTCCCCTCCCCAATGCGGAGACTGGCAGAGGCTTCTGGGCCATGCCGTGTGCACCCATGCACCCATCCACTCATTCTCTACCTATCTATCTATCTATCTATCTATCTATCTATCTATCTATCATCTATCAATCGTCTATCCTCTATCTATCATCTCTTGTCTATCTAATCTATTTTTCATTTATATATTATCTATCTATCTCTATCAATCATCTAATTTATCATTTATCTATCAATCACCTATTGTCTATGTATCTATCTATCTAATCTATTTATCATCTATCTACCTATATCTATCTATCTATCTATCTATCTATCTATCTATCTAATATATCTACCTAATCTATTGATCATCTATCCTTCATCTATCAATCATCTATCTATCTCTATCAATAATCTATCATCTATCTAATCTATTTATCATCTATCCATCATCTATCTATCATTTACCTATCTCTATCAATCATCTATAAACTATCCATATAATTTATTTATCATTTATGTATATCTATATCTATATCTATATCATCTATCTATCATCATCATCTATCTATATAATCTATTTATCATATATCTATATCTATCTATCTACTGTCTATCTATCTATCTATATCTATCTATCATCTATCTATCATCATCATCTATCTATATAATCTGTTTATCATATATCTCTATCTATCTATCTATCTATCTACTATCTATCATCTATCTGTCTATCTATCATCTCTATCTGTCTTTCTATCTATCTATCTATCTATCTATCTATCTATCTATCATCTATCTATCAGCTCTCCTGAAACATCAGCAAAGATTGCAACCCAAACCCCGTGTCGTCTGAGAGCGTGGAGAAAGAGCTTACCCCCTGGCCACAGCCCCGCTGCCTGCCCCTGGGAACCCGCCTCTAACCACTTCCCCTTCTCTCAACCTTAAGCTTCTTCCAACATTTGCCATCTCCACGGCTCCTCCCCTAAAAGCACGATGTCATTTAGGCTAATTGTGTGTGCTCTCCGGGTTCATAAACCTCGACGGGTAGGAACGCCGCCCGGAACCACACACGAGAGATCCAATTAACCGTAATTGGATGGTTTTTCATTTGACTTTTCAAAGCCCTAAAGCTGTGTGAGTGTGTGTGTGTGTGTGTGTGTGTGTGTGTGTGTGCGCGCGGGCGCTATGGAATCTGAGTGCTAGTGGAAAAGGTTAAAAAGCAGGAACTGATTGCCCTCCTCTCCCCCCCCCCCCCGCCCCAGCACCCTATCTCACCTCTCCCTTGCCCTGGCCCCCACGGACACCCTATCTCACCTCCCTCTTGCACTGGCCCCACGGACACCCTATCTCACCTCCCTCTTGCACTGGCCCCATGGACACCCTGTCTCACCTCCCCCTTGCACTGGCCCTGCAGGCACCCGATCTCACCTCCCTCTTGCACTGGCCCCCACGGACACCCTATCTCACCTCCCTCTTGCTCTTGCCCTGGCCCTGCAGGCACCCTATCTCACCTTCCTCTTGCACTGGCCCTGCAGACACCCTATCTCACCTCCCTCTTGCACTGGCCCACAGACACCCTATCTCATCTCCCTCTTGCCCTGGCCCCACGGACACCCCTATCTCACCTCCCTCTTGCACTGGCCCACGGACACCCTATCTCACCTCCCTCTAGCACTGGCCCCACGGACACCCTATCTTACCTCCCTCTTGCACTGGCCCCACAGACACCCTATCTCACCTCCCTCTTGCACTGGCCCCGCAGACACCCTATCTCACCTCCCCCTTGCACTGACCCTGCAGACACCCTATCTCACCTCCCTCTTGCACTGACCCCGCAGACACCCTATCTCACCTCCCTCTTGCACTGGCCCCACGGACACCCTATCTCACCTCCCTCTTGCACTGGCCCCACGGACACCCTATCTCACCTCCCCCTTGCACTGACCCTGCAGACACCCTATCTCACCTCCCTCTTGCACTGACCCCGCAGACACCCTATCTCACCTCCCTCTTGCACTGGCCCCACGGACACCCTATCTCACCTCCCTCTTGCACTGGCCCCACGGACACCCTATCTCACCACCCCCCTTGCCCTGGCCCCACGGACACCCTATCTCACCTCCCCCTTGCACTGGCCCCACAGACACCCTATCTCACCTCCCTCTTGCACTGGCCCCACAGACACCCGATCTCACCTCCCTCTTGCACTGGCCCCGCGGACACCCTATCTCACCTCCCTCTTGCACTGGTCCCACAGACACCCTATCTCACCTCCCTCTTGCACTGGCCCCACAGACACCCTATCTCACCTCCCTCTTGCACTGGCCCCACAGACACCCGATCTCACCTCCCTCTTGCACTGGTCCCGCAGACACCCTATCTCACCTCCCTCTTGCACTGGCCCCACAGACACCCTATCTCACCTCCCTCTTGCACTGGCCCCACGGACACCCTATCTCACCTCCCCCTTGCACTGGCCCCACAGACACCCTATCTCACCTCCCTCTTGCACTGGCCCCACAGACACCCGATCTCACCTCCCTCTTGCACTGCCACCCAGGCACCCTATCTCACCTCCCTCTTGCACTGCCACCCAGGCACCCTATCTCACCTCCCTCTTGCACTGGCCCCGCAGACACCCTATCTCACCTCCCTCTTGCACTGGCCCCACAGACACCCGATCTCACCTCCCTCTTGCACTGCCACCCAGGCACCCTATCTCACCTCCCTCTTGCACTGCCACCCAGGCACCCTATCTCACCTCCCTCTTGCACTGGCCCCGCAGACACCCTATCTCACCTCCCTCTTGCCCTGGCCCCGCGGACACCCTATCTCACCTCCCCCTTCCCCTCTCCCTTTTTTTTTTTTTTTTTTTTTGGGAGGGGTTCATCATTTCCTCGTAATTGGCGACGGACAGATATAATTGCCAATAATTTAAAAATCGTTTCCCTGGTCCCATTTTCCTCTTTCTTCCTGCCATTGTAACTTTGTGTCACGTGAAAAATAACCCCAAGCAGATGGGTTCCCCCCCCCCCCCCCCGCTCTTTGGGGGATATTTCAAAGATTTCCTGGAGGGCTCATTTCCCCGATGAAATTTAATCCCACAGACAATACATGGCCCCTTCATTTCTGCTGGCGGTATTTATCACCAGTTGCGAGAAACGGGCAGACATGTCTGTATGCCTTTTTCTTTTTTCTTTCTTTCTTTTTTTTTTTTTCTGGGGGAAAACGAAAGACGATTTTATTCATCCCAGGGAATGACATCTTGCCAAATGTTCGGTTATGAGTTTATTTTTATTTTTTTCTTCTTCTTCAGTTTCTGGAAACTTGCAGAAGGATGCTATTCTCCACGGCAGTTTTGGAGTTTTAATATATCGAATAACGCCGGCTCAATAATGTCAATGGCTGCTGCACAGTGTGGATTAGAGAAAGAGTAAGTGAATTTACCTGCGTCGCCCGCCCCCGAGAGCTCGTCCGTCATCGGCCAGAAGGCGTTCGGGGAGACAAAATTAATGTGCTGGTTTCAACGCCTGTACCTTCTTTCGACGTGGCGGAATGCAAAAAAAAGTAAAGAAATAAATAAAAATCTATTAATTGTTTTGGGGAATTGTGCAAACATTGCCCACACACCAACGTTTCATGCAAACATTTTTTTTTTTTTGCAAAAAATAAATAAATAAATAAATAAATAAAAGCATTTTCTGTTTCGTGGAAACGGTGCCTGATTTTAGCCACATTAGAAGCAGATGTTTTTTGGTTTTTTTTATGTAGCATATTAAATGCAAATACGGAGATTGCTTTTTGAATAATAAGGATGCCTTGCCCATACAACGTACGAGGACTTCCTCTTTTTAAAGCGGCATCCAAGTTCTAACTTTGCAAAGATTTTTATAGCCTGCAATTACCATGTATAATTTTGGTGGCGATTAAAATGCTTGGCGGGGGGGTGGGAGGGTGGAGGGGTTACGTAGGGTCTAAAGAATGAATATTGGGCAACTGAATACCTTCTCAAGATTCACTTGCGTTTGCATTAAAGAAACAATTTTTTTAAAAATCTGTTTTTATTGATGTCAGAGAGGAAGGGAGAGGGAGAGAGAGAGAAAATCATGGATCGGCTGCCTCCTGCACGCCCCCTCCTGGGGATGGAGCCCGCAACCCAGGCCTGTGCCCTTGACCGGGAATGGAACTGTGAACTTCCTGGTTCATAGGTCGATGCTTATCCTGTGAGCCATGCGGGCCGGGTTCAGTTCTTTATGTTTTTGTCCCTAAGCATCTCCTTAAAGGCTCACAGGGCCCATAAGTGAATGTGCCAGGGTCCCAAGATCCCTCCTCATTGGTTGCACCTCCTCACACCCCTCGTCACGTCATCAGCTCAATGTCTCTACTTTGAAAGCAAACCTTAGCAATCCCGCTTCTGTTCACCTGTCCCAGCTGGCACAGCCCAGCATCTGGGCTGTCCCTCACCCACTTGTTCTATCTATCATCTATCTATATCTATCTATCTATCTATCTATCTATATCTATCATCTATCTATCATCTATATCTATCTATCTATCTATCATCTATATCTATCTATCTATCTATCTATCTATCTATCTATCTATCTATCTATCATCTCTATCATCCATCCACCTGTTTATCCACCCATCTATCCATCCATCTATTTGTCCATCCATCCATCCATTTGTTCATGCAGCCATCTCTCCATCCATCGGTTTTCCATCTATTTTTCCATCCACCCATTGTTCCATCCATCTGTCCCTCCATCCATTTCTCCATCCATTTCTCCATCCACCCATTTTTCCATTTACTTGTCCATCCATCCATCCATCCATCCATCCATCCATCCATCCATCCATCCATCCATCCATTTGTTCATACAGCCATTTCTCCATCCATCCATTTCTCCATCCATTTGTCCATCCATCCATTTGTTTTTATACCCATTTCTCCATCCATTTATTTTTCCATCTATTTGTCCATTCGTCCATTTTTTTCCATCCATTCATTTGTTCATACACCCACTTCTCTATTCACCCATTTTTCTATCCATTTATCCATCCATTCATTTCCCCATCCATTTCTTCATCCATCCATTTTTCCATCCATTTGTCTATCCATCCATTTGTTCTTATACCCATTTCTCCATCCACTCATTTTTCCATCTATTTGTCCATCCATCCATCCATCCATCCACCCATCCATTTGTTCATACACCCATTTCTCCATCCACTCATTTTTCCATCCATTTGTCCATCCATCCATTTGTTCATAACCCACTTCTCTATTCACCCATTTTTCTATCTATTTATCCATCCATTCATTTTTCCATCCATTTCTCCATCCACCCATTTTCCATCTATTTGTCCATCCATCCATTTGTCCATCTATTTGTCCATCCATCCATCCATCCATCCATTTGTTCATACACCCATTTCTCCATCCATCCATTTCTCCATCCATCCATCTGAGTCCAAGATAAACAGCTGGTCTACGTCGTGGAAATTCCTGGTTGGGAGCTTGAGAAACATAAACTGAAATTCCAGTGGGGCCGAGAAGGGCCAGCGCACAAGTGTCCCTCCCTCTGGGACCGAGCGGCCACCTGGTCCCCCCAACAGACAGACGGAGGCCAGAGAGGAACCCCTCAACGTGGGAGACAAGGAGAAAGAAGCCAACAGCACCTGTGCACGCCCCGGGTAGCGCACTCCTTGTCGAGACAAGAACAAGCGTCACGACTGTATTTCATAAATTCCTGATTTGCAATTACATCCATCTTTTCACGCCGCCTTGTTGAGGGGGATCCTCAATGCTGTTCCTTTCCATTCTCCTTCTAATCTCTTATGTTGAGGGGGGCAGAGGGGGGGACTGTGTCATGAACGTCTCCACGTGCATCTAATATAAAAATTCGAGGCATCGTTTCCAGTCTCGGGAGTACAATGCTCCCATTCTGGGCTTTACATGTATTTTCAGCAGCACATCCAATAACAGAGGTTTGAAAACCTAGGATTTCAGAGGCTAAGTATGTAGGGCAATCACGGTGTTCGGGTTAAAATATTTTAAGGGAGACATTCCCAATGCCTTTGTGCCTCTATCAGGGGTCCTCAAACTTCGGCCCACGGGCCACATGCGGCCCGCCGAGGACATGGATCCGGCCCGCCGGGTGCCGCTGCCTGTCCTGCTTAGCAGCCGACGTGTCCCAGGCCCGCAGTGCTCATAGGAATTTGTTCATAGTTTTTTGTTTGTTTTTTTTAAACTATAGTCCAGCCCTCCCACGGTCTGAGGGACAGTGAACTGGCCCCCTGTTTAAAAAGTTTGAGGACCCCTGTGTCTAATTAGCAAGAATTGTCCTTTTTTTTCTTTTTAAATATATTTTTATTGATTTCAGAGAGGAAGGGAGAGATAGATAGAAACATCGATGATGATGGGAATCATCATGGATCGGCTGCTTCCTGCACGCCCCCTACTGGGGATGGAGCCCACAACCCCGGCATGTGCCCTTGACCGGGAATCGAACCGTGACCTCCTGGTTCCTAGGCTGACGCTCAACTACGGAGCCACGCCGGCCGGGATAGAGTTGTTCTTTTAAAATATCTCTGAGACCATTCATACTTATGACAATACTAGAGGCCTGGTGCATGAAATTAGTGCACTTGGGCGGGGGGGGGGTCCCTCAGACCGAGGGACCCCACTGGTGCATGATTGGGGCCGGGGAGGGACTGCGGGAGGAATCCAGGGCGTGTCCGGCCAGTCTCACTCAGTCCCGATTGGCAGGACCCCAGCAGCAAGCTAACCTACTGGTCAGAGTGTCTGCCCCTGGTGGTCAGTACACGTCATAGCGACTGGTCGACCAGTCAACTGTCTGCCCCCTGGTGGTCAGTGCACGTCATAGCGAGCGGTTGAGTGGCCTTAGCATATCATTAGCATACGACGCTCTGATTGGTTGAACGGCCGACTGGTCGACCGGCCACTTAGCCTACTAGGCTTTTATTCTATAGGATTATCGGCTATATGCCCTGAGCTGTACTTTATACCTCTGTGACGGTTCTGTAGCTGCCAATTTGTGCTCCTTAATCCCTTCCCCCCCTTTTTAAAAGCCAGCCTCCTCCCAATGAATGCCCCTCCCCTCCTCCCCTCTGGAAACCATCCATCTGTTCTCCGTATCTATGAGTCCGTTTCTGTTTGTTCATTTATTTGGTTCTGTAGGTTCCACATAGACGTGAGATCGTGCGGCCTTTGTCTTTCTCTGCCTGACTTATCCCACTGAGCATAGGTCAGGGGTGGGCAAACTTTTTGACTCGAGGGCCACAGTGGGTTCTTAAACTGGACCGGAGGGCCGGAACAAAAGCATGGATGGAGTGTTTGTGTGAACAAATATAAATTCAATGTAAAGGAGCGGAGGGGAGAGCAAGAGAACCGGATAGAACAGCCGGATCTGGCCCGCGGGCCGTAGTTTGCCCATGGCTGCTCTAGGTCCACGTGGCTTGTCCCAAATGAGACGATTTTGTTCTTTTCTTTTTTTAAAATATATACTTTATTGGTATTTTACAGAGAGGAAGGGAGAGGGATAGAGAGTCAGAAACATCGATGAGAGAGAAACATCGATCCGCTGCCTCCTGCACGCCCCCCACTGGGGATGTGCCCGCCACCAAGGTACGTGCCCTTGACTGGAATCGAACCCGGGACCCTTCAGTCCGCAGGCCGACGCTCTATCCACTGAGCCACACCGGTGAGGGCGAAGATGAAGATTTTGTTCGTTATCATGACCAAGCGATATTCCATTGGGTAAATGTACTCCCTCTTGTGTGTGTGTGTGTTTTTTTTTTCTCTGTCCTCCTCAACCAAAGGTATTTTTTCAATTGATTTTCTAGAAAGGGTAGAAGGGACGGAAGTGGAAAGAGAGAGAGAGAGAGAGAGAGAGAGAGAGAGCTCGATGTGAGAGAGACACATCAATTGGTTGCCTCCTGCATGCTCCCGGACCTGACCAGGATTCAAGCCTGCAACCCAGGTACGTGCCCTTGACTGGGAATCGAACCTGCAACCCTTTAGTCTACAGGCGGACGCTCTAACCACTGAGCAAACCTCGCGAGGGCCGCACAATGACCATTTCTGAGCTAGCCCTGCAGACAACTCCCCCCCCCAGCCCCGAAACCCAGAAAAAGCACTCCACACCCTTCCCCTCCCCCACGTCCCTCTGGCTCTAACATAAGGGCCCCATTTTCTTCTTAAATTGCCCCACGACTTAAAGAATGTCTCACAAATCCGGAGTCTGAATGGGAAACAAGTCGGAGCCCCTCGGTAATTGAGGAGTTATGGAAAAGCACTTAATTGTCCTCAGATGTTTCGTATTTATTAAAAGCTTGCCACGGGGCCCACGTAATCATTTTACGATGTTTGGGGCAACTTTGGGGGAGTGGGGGAGCTGTCATAAAAATAGCGATATTGGTACAGAAAAGGCCTAATGAAGTAAAACCGTCTCCGAGGATATATGGTCTTCGTTAAGCGTGCTTCTGAGATCCCCCCCTCTCCCCCCGCCGCTGGGACCGAATTGGGATCCCGAGTGGGTGAGCGGCTTCCCCCTCACAGAGAAGCCAGGGGTCCCTGGTCAACTTTGGGACAAGGAAAGCTAAGGGCATGGGGCTCTTGGTCTCGGGACTGGGGACCACGGATGTTGAATGTCCTCATCCTTCTCGACCTGTGTCTCCAAAGCCAAGTTCGTTGTCTTGTTGCTTCAACAACCCCCAGACTGGGCGTCTTGAACCAAAGACATGTCATCCTGGGTGCTCTGGAGGTCAGAAGCTCAAGGTCAAGGTGTTGGCCAAGGTGGTTTCTGTAGAGAGCACTCTCTCTCGCTGGCTCATGTAAGAGCATTGAACGCTGGGTAGATGGTAGATAGATACATAGACGGTGGGAATAAGGAAGGAAGGAAAATGGTCGATGATAGATAGAGATCGGTAGGAAGAGACAGAGAGAGAGAGATGATAGGTAATAGAGGATTGGTAGATAAATGGTAGTAGAGATAGGTGGAAGGATGGATGGATGGAGGAATTTAGATAGATGATAGATAGATAGATAGATAGATAGATAGATAGATAGATAGAAGATAGATGATAGAGAAGATAGATAGATAATAATTAGATAGATGAATGGGTGGATGGTTGGATGATGGATGGATCCATGAATAGGTAGGTTGATGGATGGATGAATGCATGGACAGATGGATGGAGGATGAATTTAGGTAGATAGATTAGATAGATAAATAGATAGATAGATAGATAGATAGATAGATAGATAGATGATAAATAAATAGATGAGAGATAGATGATAGGTAGATGATGATGATGAAGATAGATAGATAGATAGATAGATAGATAGATAGATAGATAGATAGATAGATATAGATAGATAATTAGATAGATAATAGATGAATGGGTGGATGATAGATCAATGGATGGAGGATAAGTTGATAGAAAGATAAACAGATGATAGGTAGATTGATAGACAGCTGCATGGATGAATGAATGGATAGATGGACGGATGAATAGATGGAGGATGAATTTACATGGAGAGATAGACAGGTAGATAGATTACTATTACATAGATAATAATTAGGTAGATGGTAGCTAGATGGATGGATGGAGGATGAACTTAGATGATAGATGAAAGATAGAATAGATAGGTAATAATTAGGTAGATGATGGATGGGTGGATGAATGGATGGATGATGGATGAATCAATGGATGGAGGATAAATTGATAGATAAATAAATGATAGATTGATAGATGGATGCATGGAGAGATGATGGATGGATGGAGGGATGGAGAATGAATAGATACATAGATGATAGATAGATGGATAGATAGATAAATTAGAGATAGATATGGATGCTAGATAGATATAGATAGATGATTGATAGATAGATAGATAGATAGATAGATGATAGATATAGATAAATATACAGATAGATGAGAGATAGATAGATATAGATGAGAGATAGATGATAGATATAGATAGATGATTGATAAATAGGTAGATATAGATAGATTATTGATAAATAGATAGATGATTGATAGATAAATGATTGAAAGATAGATAGATAGATAGATAGATAGATAGATAGATATAGATAGATAGCTATAGATGATAGATAGATGATAGGTATAGATAGATAGACAGATGATAGATGATAGATATAGGTAGATAGATGATTGATAAATAGATAGATGATTGATAAATAGATAGATGATAGATAGATATAGATGATATATAGATAGATGGATAGATAGAGATAGATAGAGATGATAGATAGATGATAGATATAGATAGATAGAAAGATAGATAAATATAGATAAGGTGATAGATGATAGATATAGATAGATGATTGATAGGTGATACATAGAGGCATGTGGGTAAGAAGGAAGGAAGGCACTCAGACCAGCAGCAGTCCTGGGGGGGGGGGGTGAGTGGACATGACCGAAGAGCCCGTAGAGAGGGGGACCGATGCCTGTTGTGACCTCCAGACCAGCTGTAAGTTCCTCCACAGAAAAGACCAACGAGAATCCGAGGGAACATCCCCCACGTGGCATTCACTTTCTCCGAGAAGCAACCGGGTCCCCGTGAGAGGTGGGTGGGGGTGGCCGCCCAGGTGGGTCCCTCTGTGATTCCCATCCACGATCAAGCCCCTCCTCCTCTCATTGCTGGGCATATTGGCGGCCGATGGCTCACAGACCGGTTCCAGGGAATGAGAGCTGCCCCTTCCTGGATATAATCTGAGGTTCTTTTTAAAACAGCTACACTAATAAAAGGGTCATATGCAAATTGACCATCACACCCTTGCACTAGATGGCCACCCCCATGTGGTCAAAGATGGCTGCCACAAGATGGCTGGCAGGAGAGGGCAGTTGTGGGCGACCAGGCCTGCAGGGGAGGGCAGTTGGGGGGACCAGGCTTACAGGGGAGGGCAGTTGGGGGGTGACCAGGCCTGCAGGGGAGGACAGTTGGGGGGGGGACCAGGCCTGCAGGGGAGGGCAGTTGTGGGTGACCAGGCCTGCAGGGGAGGGCAGTTGTGGGTGACCAGGCCTGCAGGGGAGGGCAGTTGGAGGGGACCAGGCCTGCAGGGGAGAGCAGTTGGGGGCGACCAGGCCTGCAGGGGAGGGCAGTTGTGGGTGACCAGGCCTGCAGGGGAGGGCAGTTGGGGGGACCAGGCCTGCAGGGGAGGGCAGTTGGGGGGGGGACCAGGCCTGCAGGGGAGGGCAGTTGGGGGGGGGGGATCAGGCCTGCAGAGGAGGGCAGTTGGGGGGGGGGATCAGGCCTGCAGGGGAGGGCAGTTGGGGTGACTGGGTCTGCAGGGAAGCCATTAGGTGTCGATCAGGCTGGCAGGGGAGTGGTTAGGGGGTGATCAGGCTGGCAGGCAGAAGCGGTTAGGGGCAATCAGGAAGGCAGGCAGGCGAGCGGTTGGGAGCCAGCAGTCCTGGATTGTGAGAGGGATGTCCCAGATTGGAGAGGGTGCAGGCTGGGCTGAGGGACACCCCCTAACCCCCGGGGCACAAATTTCATGCACCGGGCCTCTAGTCTATATCAAGCGAGAGGCCCTAATGGTTTATCTCCAAAAGTTCATTTCTTACCCTGGCTGGGTAGCACAGTGGTTAAGCTACGGCCCACGGGCCGGATCCGGCTGTTCTATCCGGTTCTCTTGCTCTCCCCTCCACTCCTTCACTTTGAATTTATATTAGTTCACACACACACTCCATCCATGCTTTCGTTCCGGCCCTCCGGTCCAGTTTAAGAACCCATTGTGGCCCTCGAGTCAAAAAGTTTGCCCACCCCTGGGTTAGAGCATCACGCCAAAACACCAAGATTGTGGGTTCAATCCCCAGTCAGGGCACGTACCAGAATCAACCAACGAGAGCATCAATAAGTGGAACCACAAATCTCTCTCTCTCTCTCTGTCTCCCTCTCTGTCTCTCTCTCTCCCTCTCTCTCTCTTTCTCAAATCAGTAAATAAAAGTTTAAGTTCATTTCTCTCTCCCCCCCCCCCCCCCCAGTCCCACCCCAATTTCCACCACCAACCATCCTTGGAGTCCACTTGAGTGGAACTCGGAAAATGTCGATGAGTCAATTGCAGCCAGATGCGGCGGGAGGGGGGGAATGGGGGGAAACGGGGGGTGGGGGGGCGGGGAGGGGTGTCCCATGTGAAATTGAACTTAATGGCAAACGTCACCCTGGACACGTTCCCCTTGACCCCCGGCGGGACCTCGTTGGCGAATAAAATGCAAATGAGAGCCCAGAGGATGCTAACGGGTGCCCCGCCCTCCGACCCCCTCCCCCTCCCCCTCCCCCTCTCCCTGCCCCCCCCCCGGAAAAAAAAAAAAAAAACACAAAAAAACGTTCACACACATCCGTCCTCTCAAACCCCCAATGGAAAGGCAATTCATACAGGTCTCCATTCATTCCGTGGGCGTCCTTGATTCAAACCACCTTGCCAGGGGCTCACGTTTTACATTCCTTCCTCCTCCCCCACCGCCCCCACCTCCCCCGCTCGCCCCCCCCCCACCCCATTCTGCACGCCATCTGAACATGTTCATCCATCCATTTGGGGTCAAACGCTGGCGTTGGGCTCTGGAAACAGATGCTCGTAAAAGTGCAAAGAACAGTACGAGAAGCCAGAGACAAAAAATATAAAACAAAATAAAATAAAATAAAATAAAATATAAAATAAAATAAAATAAAATAAAATAAAATAAAATAAAATAAATAAAATAAAATAAAATAAAATAAAATAAAATAAAATAAAATAAAATAAAATATAAAATAAAATAAAAAATAAAATATAATATAAAATAAAATATAAAATAAAATAAAACAAAACAAAACAAAATAAAATAAATAAGAAAAGAAAAGAAAATATAAAATAAAATAAATAAAATAAAATAAAATATAAAATAAAATAAAATAAAATATAAAATAAAATAAATAAAATAAAATAAAATAAAATAAAATGCCGTGTGTGCTGTGTGGGGCAACCCTATTCTCCCAAGATACACTGGGAAAAAGCCTCAGCTACACACCGCTGGCACGAAGGAAGTCCTAAAAGTGTGTTTGAGCCCGGCCGGCCCGTGTGGCTCAGTGGTTGAGCGTGGACCTAGGAACCAGGAGGTCCCGGGTTCGATTCCTGCTCAGGGCACATGCCTGGGGTTGTGGGCTCCATCCCCAGGAGGGGGCGTGCAGGAGGCAGCCGATCCATGATTCTCTCTCCTCATGGATGTTTCTCTCTCTCTCTCTCTCCCTTCCTTCCTCTCTGAAATCAATAAAAATATCTATATATATAAAAGGCTAATATGCAAAGTGTCCCCCCGGGAGTTTGACAGGGAGACCGGGAGTTCGATCACTTGCTATGACGTGCGCTGACCACCAGGGGGCGGCGCGGAATGAAGGAAGGCCCCAGCCAGCAGCTGGAGGGCCCAGATCAGCCGTGGGCAAACTACGGCCCGCGGGCCGGATCCGGCTGTTCTGTCCGGTTCTCTTGCTCTCCCCTCCGCGCCTTTACTTTGAATTTATATTCGTTCACACAAACACTCCATCCATGCTTTTGTTCCGGCCCTCCGGTCCCGTTTAAGAACCCATTGTGGCCCTCGAGTCAAAAAGTTTGCCCACCCCTGGCCCAGATCGTCCCTGATTGCCAGCCAGGCCTAGGGACCCTACCTGTGCACGAATTTCATGCACCGGGGCCTCTAGAATATCTATATTTTAAAATGAATGCTTACTACCAATGTGTACTGCTTAATCCATGAAAATTTCAAATTTTAGCGTAATTATAGCATGAATACAAATTGAATTTTGAACATATAGCGTGGCTCCGTGGTTGAGCATCAACCCATGAACCAGGAGGTCACGGTTCGATTCCCGGTCAAGGGCACCTGCCAGGGTTGCAGGCTCCATCCCCAGTAGGGGGCGAGCAGGAGGCAGCCGATCCGTGATTCTCTCTCCTCGTGGATGTTTCTCTCTCTCTCTCTCTCCTCCCCCCTGAATCCCTCCCTTCCTCACTCCCTCCCTCCCTCCCACTCTCTCTAAAAAACAATGAAAAAAAATAACCTTGGGTGAGGATTAATAAGAAAAATTTAGCTCTAACCCAGCCTGTGTGGCTCAGTGGTTGAGCGTCGACCTAGGAACCAGGAGGTCACAATTCGATTCCCGGTCAAGGGCACAGGCCCAGGTTGTGGGCTCCATCCCCAGTAGGGGGCGCGCAGGAGGCAGCCGATCCATGATTCTCTCTCATTCATGGATTTCTCGCTCTTGCTCTCGCTCTCTCTCTCTCTCTTTCTCGGTCTCTCTCCCTTCCCTTCCCCTCTCTGAAATCAATAAAAGCATTTTTTTGTTTTAAAAAAGAGAGAGAAAGAAGGGACAATTGTTCTGACAGACGAGAGGAGGGGAGCAGGCAGGAGGGGCGGGCGGAAAGACAGCTTAGTTTTAGCTGCGCTGGAGTGGCCCCGCAGACAACCCCCCTCCTCTCCACCACATTCCCCATGAGTTATTCGAGCTGGATTTCCTACACTTTGCAACCTTTTAACATCTCCCCCCCCCCCCCCGCCCCCGCCACCCGTTGGCTGTCTTATTGGGATTCCCGTGTTGAAAAGCCAGCTCCTTAACCCCGTGTTAAATTAAGTGCGTTTCAACACAGCGTGTCTGGAGACGGGCATTTCAACACTCGGCTCTTAGGGACCCCAAAGGGCTGGCGGGGGAGGGAGGGGAGCCCAGGAATCCGTGAAAGCCCTACTCAGCCCTGAACGGCTGCAGCGTGAACCCCGAAGATGCCCGACATCTGATCGGTGCGAGGGAAACTCTTAATGTCTCAAAGCGGGGCCCACGGGGGGGGGGGGGGGGGCCTTCGCGTGCCATCATGTGATGGTGAAACCACAGGCCAGAAAAATATCTTTAAAATATATATTGAGCCCTCGCCCGTGTGGCTCCGTGGATAGAGCGTCGGCCTGCGGACTGAAGGGTCCAGGGTTCGATGCCGGCCAAGGGCACATGCCCGGGTTGTGGGCTCCATCCCCAGTAGGGGGCGTGCAGGAGGCAGCCGATCCATGATTCTCTCTCCTCATGGATGTTTCTATCTCTCTATCTCTCTCCCTTCCTCTCTGAAATCAATAAAAAAATATATATTAAAAAATAAAATAATAGCCGAAACCGGTTTGGCTCCGTGGATAGAGCGTCGGCCTGGGGACTGAAGGGTCCTAGGTTCGATTCCGGTCAAGGGCATGTACCTTGGTTGCGGGCACATCCCCAGTGGGGGGTGTGCAGGAGGCAGCTGATCGATGTTTCTGGCTCTCTATCCCTCTCCCTTCCTCTCGGTGAAATATCAATAAAATATATTTTAAAAAAATTTTAAAAAAAATAAAAATAAATAATATATATATATTTATTATATATGCGTAACCCATGGACACAGACAATACGGTGCTGGAGGCCTGGGGCAAGGGGCTGGGGTGGGCTGGAGGGGTCAATGGGGGTAAAGAATTATTAAGAAAAAAAATTTTAAAAATACATACAAATATAGCCCTGGCCGGTGTGGCTCAGTGGATAGAGCGACGGCCTGTGGACTGAAGGGTCGCAGGTTTGATTCAGGTCAAGGGCACATGCCCGGGTTGTGGGCTCAATCCCCCCCCCCCAGTAGGGGGCGTGCAGGAGGCAGCCGATCCACAATTCTGTCTCATCATGGATGTTTCTCTCTCCCTCTCCCTTCCTCTCTGAAAGCAATACAAATATATTAAAAGGAAAAAAGAGTGATTAAAAAACACAAATATATAAACATATATATTTTAAATTATTTATATATATATAAAACCTCAAAACTGTTCAAAAGGAATATGTATTTAAAGTCAAACATATATATATGTATGTATATATGTGTGTATATATGTGTATATATATATATATACACACACACACACACACACTACATATATACTACACTAAAATATAAATATATATATATTTCAGAGAGAGGAAGGGAGAGAGAGAGAGAGAAACATCCATGATGAGAGAGAAACATCCATCAGCTGCCTCCTGCACGCCCCCCACTGGGGATGTGCCAGCCACCAAGGTACATGCCCTTGACCAGGAATCGAACCCGGGACCCTTCAGTCCGCAGGCTGACGCTCTATCCACTGAGCCACACCGGTCATGGCTAGAGGTGCATTTTGAATATATCCTTTTGAATTAATTCCTCGGGTTCCTGCCGGGAAATACCCAGAATTGCTGGGACATCTATGTTCATTTTTAGAGGAATCTAAACAATCACAGGGCCAGGCCAGGCGTGGCTCCACGGTGGAGGGTCCGTCGACTTATGAACCAGGAGGTCAGGGTTCGATTCCCGGTCAAGGGCACATGCCCGGGTTGCAGGCTGGATCCCCAGTAGGGGGCGTGCAGGAGGCAGCCGATCCGTGATTCTCTCTCCTCATGGATGTTTCTCTCTCTCTCTCCCCCTTCCTCTCTGAAATCAATAAAAATATACTTAAAACATACATAAAAATAGCCCTAGCTGGTGTGGCTCAGTGGATAGAGCATCGGCCTGCAGACTGAAGGGTCCCGGGTTCGATTCCCGGTCAAGTGCACAGGCCCGGGTGGTGGGCTCGATCCCCAGGAGGGGGCGTGCAGGAGGCAGCCGATCCATGATTCTCTCTCCTCATGGATGTTTCTGTCTCTTTCTTTCTCTCCCCTTTCTTGTTTGAATTTTTTAAAAAAATGTTAAAAGGAGTGACTAGCCAAAACCGGTGTGGCTCAGTGGATAGAGCGTCGGCCTGCGGACTGAAGGGTCCCGGGTTCGATTCCGGTCAAGGGCACGTACCTTGGTTGCGGGCACATCCCCAGTAGGAGGTGTGCAGGAGGCAGCTGATCGATGTTTCTCTCTCATCGATATTTCTAACTCTCTATCCCTCTTCCTTCCTCTCTGTAAAAAGTCAATAAAATATATTTTAAAAAAATAAAAATAAAAAAATAAAATAAAATAAAAGGAGTCCCTAGCCCAGGGGTCGGCAAACTCATCCGTCCATGGAGCCCAATATCCACAGGACAACGATGGACATTTCTTTGGAGAGCCACATGTTTTAAACATAAACTTCTTCGAACGCCACTTCTTCCACATAGACTCGCCCAGGCCGTGGTATCTTGTGGAAGAGCCACACTCCAGGGGCCCAAGAGCCGCAGGTGGCTCTCGCGAGCCGCCGTTTGCCGACCACGGCCCTGGCCGGTGTGGCTGAGTGGATAGAGCATCGGCCTGCAGACCGAAGGGTCCCGGGTTCGATTCCAGGTCAAGGGCACATGCACCTGGGTTGTGGGCCCTGGTCAGGGTGCGCGTGCAGGAGGCAAGCCCTCGATGTGTCTCTCTCACATGGATGTTTCTCTCTGTCTCTCCCTCTCTCTGCCGCTCTCTCTCTCTCTCTCTCAACATCGATGGAAAAATATCCTCGGGGGGAAGGATTAACAAAACAAAAACAAACAAAAAAAGGAGGAAAGTGAGTCCCTTCTCCAAGTTGCCCACCAACACACATGGATGGGTGCTGGGGAGAGGAGAGGGTTTAAATAGTTTAATACAGTCCTGGCCGGTGGCTCAGTGGTTAGAGCCTCGGGCCCGCGCATCGATGGGTCTTGGGTTCGATTTCCAGTCATGGGCACGAACCTGGGTGGCAGGCTCGGTCCCGGTCCCGGTCCTGGTCCCGGTCCCGGTCCCGGTCGAGGCACGTTTAGGAGACAACCCTCCTGTGTGATATTCTCACATCTATGTTTCTCTCTCTCTCTCTCTCTCTCTCTCCTCTGTCTCTCTCTCTCTCTCTCTCTCCTCTGTCTCTTTTTCTCTCTCTTTCTGCCCTCCCTTACACTCTCTCTAAAAGCAATGGAGCCCTCACCGGCGTGGCTCCGTGGATAGAGCATCGGCCTGCGGACTGAAGGGTCCCGGGTTCGATTCCCGGTCAAGGGCATGGACCTTGGTGGTGGGCACATCCCCAGGTGGGGGGCGTGCAGGAGGCAGCCGATCGATGCTTCTCTCTCATCGCTGTGGCTCTCCTTCTATCCCTCTCCCTTCCTCTCTGTAAAAAAAAAATCAATAAATATATATTTTAAAAAAATAAATGAAAGCAACGGGAAAAAAATATAGGTCGTGGGCGTGAGGATTAAAACAGAATCATCAGCCCTGACCGGTTTGGCTCAGTGGATAGAGCGTCGGCCTGCGGACGGAAGGGTCCCAGGTTCGATTCCGGTCAAAGGCATGTACCTTGGTGGCGGGCACATCCCCAGGTGGGGGGCGTGCAGGAGGCAGCTGATGGATGTTTCTCTCTCATCGATGTTTCTCACCCTCTATCCCTCTCCCTTCCTCTCTGTAAAAAAAAAAAAAATCAATAAAAATATATTTTAAAGAAATAAATGAAAGCAACGGGAAAAACATATAGGTCCTGGGCATGAGGATTAGAACAGAATCATCATCGTCATTCAGTACGAACACAAATGGGAGTGCGGCCAGAGTTCCTTAAGCCGAAGGCGGGCCGCCCTCGTGGTGTTAATTTTTATGATTCGTCGGGAAGGTCCGATGGCCGATGGCCGCCAGTAAGTGTCCCCAAGTGTCAGAGTGATTCACGGTGATTCACGGCCAAGGGCTCTCGAGGGGAGTGGCTGGCAGTTAAGGGCTTTTCGATTTTATGATAATGGGTCTCTGGGAAAAGCCTTGGGTCATAAAATGGTAATCTGGGACTTCAAGGGGCATTAACTCCTTCGGGGCTGGAGGCCTGGGGACTGGATGGATTTTTTTTTTTTTTTCAAGGTGGTTTGAGCTCAGTGCATGATATTCAACCAGAGGCCCGGTGCATGAAATTCGTGCATGGAAGACGGCGGGTAGGGGGGTGTCCCTCAGCCCGGCCTGCGCCCTCTCGCAATCCGGGACCCCCTCGGGGGATGTCCGACTGCTGGTTCAGGCCCGATCCCATAAACCGGCGGTCAGACGTCCCTCTCGCAATCCGGGACCACTGGCTCCTAACCGCTCACCTGCCTGCCTGATCACCCCTAACCACTCTGCCTGCTGGCCTGATCGCCCCCAACTGTGCCCCTGCCAGCCTGATTGTCCCCAACTCTCTCCCCTGCAGGCCTGCTTACCCCCCAACTGCCCCCTGACCCCCTGCTGGCCTGCTCTCCCCTAACCGCCTCTGCCTCGGCCCCACCACCATGGCTTTGTCTGAAAGGATGTCCAGAAGGTCTTCCGGTCTAATTAGCATATTACCCTTTTATTAGTATAAATAGTGACTATAGCCTGTGGCTGTGTACACACAGTTCCCTTCAAACTAAACCTCTCGCTGAAACTATGGGGGCAGGTGTTACATTTTCATTAAAAAAAAAAAATTATCCAATGAGCCCTGGCCAGGGTGGCTCACGTGGTGGAGGGGGCTCGATCCCCAGTAGGGGGCGTGCAGGAGGCAGCCGATCCATGATTCTCTCTCCTCATGAATGTGTCCGTCTCTCTCTCCCTCTCCGTTTCCTCTCTCTGGAATCAATAAAAATAATATTTTTATAAAAAAAAAATGACTGCAGCCCTAGCCTATTAGGCTCCCTGGATAGAGCATCCGCTCATGGACTGAAGGGTCCTGGGTTCGATTATCGGTCAAGGACAGCTCCCTCAGTTGCAGACTCGATCCCTGGCCCTGGTCAGGGACCATGTGGGAGGCAACCGATGGATGTGTCTCTCTCACATGGATGTTTCTCTTTCTCTCTCTTCCTCTCCCTTCATCTCTGAAATCAATAAAAATATTAAAATATATATATATATATATATATATATATATTCACACACACACACTGAGTGGCCAGATGATGATGATCTCTGAGTGCATAATAATCTGGCCACTCCATATGTGTGTGTGTGTGTGTATATATATATATATATATATATGTATATATTAGAGGCCCGGTGCATGAATTCGTGCATGGGTGGGGTCCAGCCAGCCTGGCCAGGGGGAGGGGACATGGGCGGTTGGCCGGCCTGCCTGCTGGTTGAACTCCTGGTCGAAGGGACCATTTGCATATGAGCCTTTTATTCTATAGGATGGACACGGAGTGGCCAGAGGATGATGCGTTCAGAGATCATCCTCATCTGAACACTCCGTGTATGTATCTATTTTAAAAAGCAACGACCCAAAAAATCCCAGCCGGTGTGGCTCAGTTGGTTGAGCGTCGACTTATGTATGAACCAGGAGGTCACGGGTTCGATTCCGTGGTCAGGGCACATGCGCTCTGTCCCTGACCAGTCGGGGGCGTGCAGGAGGCAGCCGATCTGTGATTCTCTCTCCGCATGGAGGTTTCTCTCTCTCTCTCTCTCCTTCTTCCTTCCTATTTGCAATCAATGAAAATATATATATATTTTTTAAACATATTTTATTGATATTTTACAGAGACGAAGGGAGAGGGACAGAGAGCCAGAAACATCGATGAGAGAGAAACACTGATCAGCTGCCTCCTGCACACCCCCCACTGGGGATGTGCCCGCAACCCAGGTACATGCCCTTGACCGGAATCGAACCCGGGACCCCTCAGTCCGCAGGCCGACGCTCTATCCACTGAGCCAAACCGGTTTTGGTGAAAATATATATTTTTTTAAAAAAACACGAGCCCTAACTGGTTTGGCTCAGTGGATAGAGCGTCGGCCTGCGGACTCAAGGGTCCTGGGTTCGATTCCGGTCAAGGGCATGGACCTTGGTGGCGGGCACATCCCCAGTGGGAGGTGTGCAGGAGGCAGCTGATGGATGTTTCTCTCTCATCATCGATGTTTCTAACTCTCTCTCCCTCTCCCTTCCTCTCTGTAAAAATCAATAAAATATATTTAAAAAAGAAAAAGTAGGTGGTGAGGGGGTGGGGATGGGGGGGGTGGGGGGGGGACCCCAGGGCCATCTGGGACGCTGCCTGCACGCAGCTCAGGCGGGCCCTGAGCGCTTCCCCGTCTCATGTTGAGAATATTTATGTCCCCGCTTTTGTAGTCAGGCGGGTGGGCAGCGGGGTCACCCCCCCCCCGCCCCCCCACTTTCTCCTAATTGTTGCTCCCACGTGTTGTAAATCTGTCTGCTCTTCTCCTGCCTCGCGCTGGGCTACGACCTTCAATTTCCTCTCCCCCCCCCCCCCCCGGCTCCGTGCCCCCCCCCCCCCACCGCCCAGCCAGAGCGAGTGTTGAAATCAAATGAAACGTGTTTGCACCCCGGTACTCCACCCCCCCACCCCCTTCTCTGCTCCCATGCCCAGCCAGCCTTTCATTTGCTTGCAGGAATTTTTAATATTTGGGGCCATACCCTCTGCATGAGGTCATAGTGGGGGGGGAGCTCATTGGAATCGTGGTCCGGGGCGCGCGGGGGGTGGGGGGTGAGGGGTGGGGGGGTGGAAGGATGGGGAGGAAAGTGGAGGGGGTCGGGGGGGGGGGGTGGCTGCTTGGCTGCCTGGCAGCTGGCTGCACCCCACGGGCCTGGCCTTGGACGGCGAGGCCTTAATTCCGTCACGGCTCATCTGGTTTTATACACTCTTTTGTGGCGAGTTCACAAATTTATTTGGAGACGTGCAGGGCCCTGGGCGAGTTGGCGCTCTCCCGCGCACGCGCTTTCTCTCTCTCTCTCTCTCTCTCTCTCCCCCCACGCCGCGTGTGGGGACCCCATCTCATCTCGTCACCCCTCTATCTACTCCCCAGGTCTCAGCCAGAACCTGCAGCCTCCAGCACCCCAGGCCTTGGGCTTGAGGTGTAGGGAACCTCCTGCCGAGAATGGATACAATGTATCCAAGTTCTGAGCTGGGAGAGGAAACAAAGTTGCCACTTGCGGTGGTGGGACGGGGGAGGGGGGGTGGGGGGGGAATGTTTTGCAGATGGTTCGTTCTTTGCTGAGGGTGACGGTCAGCCCTGGGGCGGGGGCAGGGAACCCCTAGGATCTTGGGGTTTGGGCCAGAGAGCCCATGGAGAAAGGCATTTTTTTGGTTTTGTTTTTAAATCCCGAAAAGCTCTCTGTCGTTTCTCTGAAATTCGCGTCTAACGGAGGGGGGGGGAGGGGGGGGAGCCCTGTGTGTGTGTGTGTGTGTGTGTGTGTGTGTGTGTGTGTGTGTGTTTGGGGGGGGCGGTGGGTTCCGGTTGTTAACTCTCACCCAAGGATCATATAAAACTCCTCACTTGAGGGTATGTCCCCATTGATTTTTTTTTTTTTTTAGAGAGAGTGGAAGAGAGAGGGAAAGACAGAGAGAAACATCGATGAGAGAGAGAGAGAGAGAGAGAGAGACATCGATGGGTTGCCTCCCCCAGGCGCCCCAACCAGGGCCCAGGCCAGCAACCAAGTTACCTGCCCTTGACCTGAAGCGAACCCGGGACCCCTTCGGGTTCGCAGGCCAGCGCTCTATCCACTGAGCCACACCGGCCAGAGCGGGAGGGAAAAGGGTCCCCATTTTTTTTTAAAGAGGGAGTGGAAGGGAAGAGGAGGAGAGAGAGAGAGAGAGAGAGAGAGAGAGAGAGAGAGAGAGAGAGAGAGAGAGATGAACTGGTTTCCTCCCACACTCGCCCCGGGCGCGAAGGGACCGGGAATTGAACCGGGCTTCCGGGGGCTCGCTGTACCCACTGAGCCACACCGGCCAGGCGCGGGGAGCCCTGTGTTTGAACGGGCAGCGACCCCCCCCCCACCTTCCCACCTCCGTTTCCGAGGCTCCGGTGGCCCGAACAGCACCTGTCGGCCCCGCCCCATCAGACAGGGACCCGCTCCGCCCCCCACCCACCCCCGGCACCCCATGGGAGGGAAGGCGGGTGGACATGGCTGAGCCCTGCAAAGGCGCGGGCAGTACCAGCCCTCCAGGCCACACCTGCCGACAGGTGTGTGCGCTGGCGCAGTGAGGAGGTCTCTGGGACTTGCTGGCTTTGGGGCGCCCTGGCACCCTCAGGGGGCGCCTTGGGGACCCAGAAGGCCCAGTGAGGGTGTGACTTCCATGCAGCTGGTTCCCGGCGAGGCCCGAGGCGAACCCCTGCCGCCCCTCTCCCCCCTCCCCCTCCCCCTCCCCCTCCTCCCCCCCTCCCCCGCAGACAGCACAGACAGCAAGGTGACTCATGGTATAAACAGGTGCAAACGGTCGGTCGGAAGGATGTCACGGGCGTCTTCCCTGTGAATTCACTGGAGGCGATTCCAGGCAACGCGCTGAACCTCCTCCCGTAGCTGTCTGTCTAGCATCGGTTTTCCTACCTACTCCCTGTTTTAGCCGCCGTCTATTCATATATACATCTACCATCTATGTATGCATGTGCACATGTGTGCATCATATATGTATACATGCACACGTGCGCACCATGTATGTATACATGCACATGTGTATCGTGTGTGTATATATGTATCTGTCATCTACATATGCATGTATACACGTGTGCATCTATCTGTTTGCATGTATATATGTGTATATAAAAGGTGACTTATTTATCATGTATGTCTGCATGTATATATGTGTATCGACCATGTATGTATGCATGTATAGACATGGGTGTCTATCATCTATGTATGTGTGTATATATGTGTATATCTATCATCTATGTATGCATGCATATATGTGTCTATATAATGTATCTATCATGTATGTATGTACGTATATATGTGTATCTATCATCTACATATGCATGTGTATACATGTGCATCTATCATCTGTTTGCATGCATATATGTGTATATATAATGTATTTATCATGCATGTATGCATGTATATATGTGCATCTATCATTTATGTACACATGCATCTATGTGTATATAATGTATTGATCATACATGTATGTGTGTATATGTGTATCTATCATCTATACAGGTGTGTATATGCATGTGCATGTCATGTGTCTATAATCTATGTATGCACATGCATATGCATGTATATGTCATGTATATGTCATATATGTGCATATATGTGTTTATGTATGTTTATGTGTGTAACATGTATCTACCACCTGTGTGTGTATATAAATACACATAGATGTGTAGCTATCATGTACCTATCATCTATGTATGCATGGAGATATGTGTGTATCTGCCATATATCTACCCTTTATGTGTGCATGGATATACATGTGTACCTATCATGTAACTATCATTTATGTATGCATGTATATGTGTGTATTTATTATGTATCTATCATCTATGTATGCCTGTATAGATGTGTGTACATATCACTGATCTATCATCTCTGTGTGTATATATTTATGTGTATCTATCATCCATCTGTCTCACCTGTCATCTGCTATCTATATCATTTATCTTTCTTTCAACTGCATCTATCGACCACTTATCCATCTAGCATCATCTATATCTATTTATTTCTATCATGTGTCTAATGTAATTTATAGGTACCTATTTACCTATGTGTCTGTCTATATATCTGTCTGTTTTTTGTGTTCATCTTTATCCGAGAATATGTTTCCACTCATTTTTAGAGAGAGTGGAAGGAAGGAGAGGGAGAGAGAGAGAGAAAACCATCGATGTGAGAGAGACACATTGATAGGTTGCCTCCCCCACACCCCCCCAGGCCAGGGCCAGGGATCCAGCCTGCAACTGAGGTACATGCCCTTGACTGGGAATCGAACCCGGGACCCTTCAGTCTGTGGTCCGATGTTCTATCCACTGAGCCAAAATGGCTGGGGCTCTATCTATAATGAGTGGCCAGATGAGGATGATCTCTGAACACATAGTAATCTGGCCACTCCGTGTCGATCCTATAGAATAAAAGGCTAATATGCAAATGGTCCTCTCGACCAGGAGTTGGACCAGCAGGCAGGCTGGCCAACCGCCCACGTCCCCTCCCCCTGGCCAGGCTGGCCGGACCCCATCCATGCACGAATTCATGCACCGGGCCTCTAATATATATATATATACGGAGTGGCCAGATGAGGATGATCTCTGAACGCATCATCATCTGGCCACTCAGTGTCGATCCTATAGAATAAAAGGCTAATATGCAAATGGTCCCCTCGACCCAGAGTTTGACCAGCAGACAGGCCGGCCAACCGCCCATGTCCCCTCCCCCTGGCCAGGCTGGCCGGACCCCATCCATGCACGAATTCATGCACCGGGCCTCTAATATATATATATACTAGAGGCCCAGTGCACAAAATTTGTACATGGGGGGGGGGGGGGTCCCTCAGCCTGGCCTGCACCCTCTCCAATCCAGGACCCCTCGGGGGATGTCTGAGTGACAGTTTAGGCCAGATTCCACAGGGATTGGGCCTAAACCGGCAGTCGGACATCCCTCTCGCAATCTGGAACCACTGGCTCCTAACCACTCACCTGCCTGCCTGCCTGATCGCCCCTAACTGCCCTTCCCTGCCAGCCTGATCGCCCCTAACCCCTCTGCCTGCCTGATCTCCCCTAACCACCCTCCCCTGCCGGCCTGATCGCCCCTAACCTCCTTTGCCCTGGCCCCCACCACCCTGGCTTTGTCTGGAAGGAGGACCGGACGACCGGAAGATGTCCAGGTGACCCAGTCTAATTAGCCTATTACCCTTTTATTCGTATAGATACACACAGAGTGTCCAGATTACTACGCGTCCAGAGATCATAATAATCTGGCCACTCTGTATATGCCTGTTATTGTCTTTACACACGCACACACACACACACACACAGACACACACACATAATGGTTTTTAAATTTATTTATTTTTATTTTTTTTAATATATTTTATTGATTTTTTTACAGAGAGGAAGGGAGAGGGATAGAGAGTTAGAAACATCGATGAGAGAGAAACATCGACCAGCTGCCTCCTGCACACCTCCCACTGGGGATGTGCCCGCCACCAAGGTACATGCCCTTGACAGGAATCGAACCCGGGACCCTTCCGTCCGCAGGCCGACGCTCTATCCACTGAGCCAAACCGGTTTCGGCACACATAATAGTTTTTACAAGGGGATTGGGGGAATAAACCTAATCACCTCCCCTCCCCTCTCAATTTGGGACCCACAATCTCCTGAGTCAACCCCATGGCACGCACACAAGTCCCTTCACCACTGTGGGCATCTCTGGACGTCTGTTTTCTCAAACGTCGATCCGCAGGGTTTTTTTTGTTTTTTTCTCTCGGATGTCGTGTCTCCAACCCAGACGCTGGGGGCCACGGTCAAACCCCAAGTGGACAAGTTATAGAAGAAGTGTCCCCCCCTCCCCCCCCCCCTCTGCCGTCAGATCAAATGTGAGAACCTGAGCGGGATTCACCCCCCGAACATATCCTTGTGTGTACGCGCCCTTGTTTGGACAGGAAATTGGGAGAGCAGGTTGCGTCCGTGACGGAGGGATGTCGAAGTTTATTTTATTTTATTTTATTTTTAAGGGAGACTTTTTAATTTTCTTTTTTTATTTTTTTTTAAAGTGAGGTCTGGCTTCTGCATTTTGGTGCGTGGCCGGGGAGGCGGGGAGGCGGGGAGGACAGGGGGTGGGTGGGTCTGGGGATGTCAGGGAATTGGGACGTTTTGTAACTCGATCCACGTTCGCACAGACGTTAACGCTCTGTAATGGTGACTTTGAGCCCTTTATTTTCATTTATTTATTTTTTAAATGATTTGTCTCTTTTTAAAAAATAACATGGAGTGGCCAGATTATTGTGATCTCTGGACGCATAATAATCTGGCCACTCAGTGAAAAAAAATTATATATATATATATATATATATATATATATATATATATATAATTTTATCATATATATAAAATTCATGCACCGGGCCTCTAATATATTAGAGGCCTGGTGCATGAATTTGTGCATGGGTGGGGTCCGGCCAGCCTGGCCAGGGGGAGGGGACATGGGCGGTTGGCCGGCCTGCCTGCTGGTCGAACTCATGGTCGAGGGGACCATTTGCATATGAGCCTTTTATTCTATAGGATAGACATCGAGTGGCCAGATGATTATGCGTTCAGAGATCATCATCATCTGGCCACTCCGGGTATATTTTTATTGACTTCAGAGCGGAAGGCAGAGAGAGAGAAACATCCATGAGGAGAGAGAATCATGGATCGGCTGCCTCCTGCACGCCCCCAACTGGGGGTGGAGCCCACAACCCCGGGGAATGTGCCCTGACCGGGAATCGAACCCTGACCTCCTGGTTCATAGGTCAACACTCTATCCACTGACCCACACCAGCTAGGGCCATGATTCTATTTTTAAAAGAAAAATTCTATGCGTGACCAACATGTGTAATAATACTGTCCCGGTGAGATTCACAATTCTGTGAATAACCTGAACGTATACGAATAATGTAAAAGCGAAATCATAAGGCAATGAACGTATCACATTTATTATATTACATCATAATAACAACTTTTAAAAAGATGACTTGGGTCTGGCCAGTGTGGCTCAGGGGTTGAGCGTCGACCTAGGAACCAGGAGGTCCCGGGTTCGATTCCCCATCAAGGGCACCTGCCCGGGTTGCGGGTTCGATCCGCAGTAGGGGGCCTGCAGGAGGCAGCTGATCCATGATCCTCTCTCCTCATGGATGTTTCTCTCTCTCTCTTATTCTCCCTTCCTCTCTGACATCAATAAAAATATATTTTAAGAAATAAGGTAATGGTGAGATTAAAAATTCTAGGTGATAAACTGATATTAGAATAATAATAGTAATGTAAAAACGTAATCATAATACAATGAACGTATCATGTTTATTACATTACATTAGAAAAATAATTTTTAAAAAAGATGACTTGGGCCCTACCCGGTGTGGCTCAGTGGATAGACCGTCTGCCTGGGGACTGAAGGGTCCCGGGTTCGATTCCCTGTCCAGGGCACATGCCCGGGTTGTGGGCTCGATCCCCAGGAGGGGGCGTGCAGGAGGCAGCCGATCCACGATTCTCTCTCATCCTGGATGTTTCTCTCTCTCTCTCCCCCCCTCCCCCTTCCTCTCTGAAATCAATAAACATAATAATAAAAAATTAACCATAACGATGACCTTTCGAAAAAGCAAAATTCTAAGAATGACCGATCAGGGGTCCTCACACTTCTTAAACAGGGGGCCAGTTCCCTGTCCCTCAGACCGTGGGAGGGCCAGACTATCGTTTAAAAAAAAAACAAAAAAACTATGAACAAATTCCTATGCGCACTGCGGGCCCGGGACGCGTCGGCTGCTAAGCAGGACGGGCAGCGGCACCCGGCGGGCCGGATCCATGTCCTCAGCGGGCCGCCTGTGGCCCGCGGGCCGTCGTTTGAGGGGAGAATGTGATGGTGAGAGTCACAATTCTACAAATAACCCAAACGTCTACTGTTCATGTAAACGTGTAATAATCATCCAATAAGCATATCATGTTTATGACATTATAACAATTTTTTTAAAAAAAAAAAAGATGACTTGGGGTCTTTTTTTCTCTACGCTCGTCTCCCCCCTCGCCATCCCTCCCCCACCCCCCTTCTCCATCTCCCCTCCCCCACCCCCTTCTCCATCCCTTTGCCCATCTCTCTCTCTCTCTCACCCCCTTTTCGGAGAGCGAGGCCCCTGGAACCCCCCCGCCCCCATCCATTTCCTGCACTTCGGGGCTCCCCCAGAAAACGCACATGCGCTCGCGCGTGCGCGCGCGGGGGCGGGCGAGCACCTCCATCCGCAGCTGCTGCAGCTCCCACCTGCGTGCCCTCGGTCAGATCCCCGGCAATCAGCTCCGAAAAACCGTCCCACGTGTGGGAGCAGCGGGCAGGCCCCGGGTTACCGGCGGGACACGGGCCACGCGGAGGTTACGGGTCTGGATGCAATTAAGGCGCCTGCAGGCATCTCCGGCCGCTCGGGACGCTGCGCGCCTGACGTGCGTAATTGCGCTCGGAAATTGTTCGCCTGAAATTGGTGGGGGCTCTGCCGCCCGCCCCCCACCACCGCCCCGCTCCCTCGCCCCTGACGCACGTCGCCCACATGTTCCCGCGGGGTAGGGGGCGGGGGCGGGGGGGGCCGGGGGGGGGGGGGGGAGGAGGAGGAGATGGAGAAGGAGCTGAAGGAGGAGGAGGAGGTTGGCTCAGGGCCTTGAAAGCAACCTGCTACATCAGCATCAATATCGGTATCAATATCTACATCGTCATCAATATCGGTATCAGCATCAGTTATCAATATATCAGTATCAATATCAACATCAATATCTACATCGTCATCAATACCGGTATCAGCATCAGTTATCAATATATCAGTATCAATATCAACATCAGTATCTACATCGTCATCAATACCGGTATCAGCATCAGTTATCAATATATCAGTATCAATATCAACATCAGTATCTACATCGTCATCAATACCGGTATCAGCATCAGTTATCAATATATCAGTATCAATATCAGCATCCATCTCAGCATTAGTTACCAATATCAATGTCAGTGTTAATGTTACTATCAATATCAGTATCAGCATCAATATCGCATCAACATCAGGTATCAATATCAGTATCCATGTGAGCACCACGATCCCTATCAGCGTTAGTATCAATATCAACACCAGGATCAATGTTGCTATCAATATATCAGTGTCAATATCAATTATCAGCATTAGTTACCAATATCAGTGTCTACATTGCTATCGGTATCAATATCAGCATCATTATCAATATCAACATTACTATCTATATCCACATCAGTATCAATATCAAATATCAGCATTAGTTATCAGTATCAATATTATCATCTACATTATTATCCATATCAATGTGAGCATCAGCATCAATGTCAGTAGCAGCATCATTATCAATATCAACATCCATATCGTTGCTATCAATATCCATATTCATATCAGCATCAATATCCATATCAGTATCAATATCAGCATCCATCGTGGCATTAGTTACCAATATCAAGTCAGTGTTAACATTATTATCAATATCAGTATCAGCATCAGTTATCAATATATCAGTATCAATATCAGCATCCATCTCAGCTTTA
Organism: Plecotus auritus; assembly: GCF_963455305.1. Taxonomy (NCBI): domain Eukaryota; kingdom Metazoa; phylum Chordata; class Mammalia; order Chiroptera; family Vespertilionidae; genus Plecotus; species Plecotus auritus. The sequence goes on along the minus strand of NC_137784.1, from coordinate 353,223 downwards.
CTTCCCAATACCAATGTCAGTATTAACGTTATTATCAATATCAGCATCAATATGATATCAGCATCAGTTATCAATATATCAACATTACTATCTATATCCACATCAGTATCAATATCAAATATAAGCATTAGTTATCAATATCGATATTGTTGATATTGATAACTAATTATTGATCACTACATTATTATCAATAACTACATTATTATCAATATCAATGTCAGTATCAGCACCATTATCAATATCAACATCCGTATCATTACTATCAATATCTATATTCATATCAGCATCAATATCCATATCAGTATCAATATCAGCATCCATCTCGGCATTAGTTACCAATATCAAGTCAGTGTTAACATTATTATCAATATCAGTATCAGCATCAATATGATATCAGCATCAGTTATCAATATACCAACATCACTATCTATATCCACATCAGTATCAATATCAAATATAAGCATTAGTTATCAATATCGATATTATTGATATTGATAACTAATTATTGATAACTACATTATTATCGATACCAATGTCAGTATCCGCACCATTATCAATATCAACATCCGTATCGTTACTATCAATCTCTATATTCATATCAGCATCAATGTCCGTATCAGGATCAATATCAGTATCCATGTAAGCACCAGTATCACTATCCATATCAGGTATCCATAGCAACATCAGCATCAGTATTAGCACCAACATCAGCCCCATACCAGCATCCGTAACAGACCCTCAGCGGGACCCCCACCCCCACCCATGACCCACACAAGACACAAGACCCCCTACGTGTGGGGGAACTCGTATTACACGGGAATTACTTGTTATTATTTTTTTTTTTAAAAAAATCGGCTTACATGTTAAAAATAAAGGCAACCTCTGAAGGGGTCAGCGATGGGCCCGCGTCACCTCCTCACGGAATTGGGGGAGCGTGAAGGAAAGAGAGACACCCATCCCCGAGCCTCCTGCACGCCCCAGCCCACAGGTACAGGGATTCCCTCCCCCCGCAAAAGGGGCACCTTTATTTCCCACGTCGAGATCCTTATTAGACGTGACACCTCCGGGAAACAGGTCCCGCGAAGACACGTGACCCGGCAATTGGCCCCAGATGCGGACCGTGAACGCAGCTCAGACACCAAGCGTTTCCGTATTCCCACCGCCACCCCTCCGGCCGGCGTTCGGTTTGAAAGTGTTGTGGGCCCTGGGTGTCGGGGTGCATGGTACGAGCTCTAACGGGACAGCCAAGGGGTTTGGGCTGCCCGTCAGGACTCGAGCCAATTCAGCAGAGACGGGGCCGAATCCTATAGGAGTGCTTATTCCAATACTAGAGGCTCGGTGCACGAAATTCGTGTACGGGGGTGGGAGGGGAGGGTGTGTGTGTCTGTGTGTGTGTGTCCCTCAGCCCAGCCTGCACCCTCTCCAATCTGGGACCACTCGTGGGATGTCCGACTGCCCACTTAGGCCCCATCCCAGATGGGATCGGGTCTAAACGGGCAGTCGGACATCCCTCTCACAATCCAGGACTGCTGGCTCCCAACTGCTCGCCTGCCTGCCTTCCTGATTGTCCCTAACTGCTTCTGCCTGCCAGCCTGATCACCCCTAACCACTCCCCTGCCAGCCTGACGGATGCCTAACTGCTCCCCTGCCAGCCTGTTTGCCCCTAACTGCCCTCCCCTGCAGGCCTGGTCACCCCTAACTGCCCTCCCCTGCAGGCCTGGTCACCCCTAACTGCCCTCCCCTGCAGGCCTGGGTCCCCTCCAACTGCCCTTCCCTGCAGGCCTGGGTCCCCTCCAACTGCCCTCCCTTGCAGGCCTGGTCCCCCCCAACTGCCCTTCCCTGCAGGCCTGGTCACCCCTAACTGCCCTCCCCTGCAGGCCTGGTCCCCCCCAACTGCCCTTCCCTGCAGGCCTGGTCCCCCCCAACTGCCCTTCCCTGCAGGCCTGGTCACCCCTAACTGCCCTCCCCTGCAGGCCTGGTCCCCCCTAACTGCCCTCCCCTGCAGGCCTGGTCACCCCTAGCTAACCTCCCCTGCAGGCCTGGGTCCCCTCCAACTGCCCTCCCCTGCAGGCCTGGTCCCTCCCAACTGCCCTCCCCTGCAGGCCTGGTCACCCCCCAACTGCCCTCCCCTGCAGGCCTCGTCCCCCCCAACTGCCCTCCCCTGCAGGCCTGGTCACCCCCAACTGCCCTCCCCTGCAGGCCTGGTCCCCCCCAACTGCCCTCCCCTGCAGGCCTGGTCACACCTAACTGCCCTCCCCTGCAGGCCTGGTCCCCCCCAACTGCCCTCCCCTGCAGGCCTGGTCCCCTCCAACTGCCCTTCCCTGCAGGCCTGGTCACCCCCAACTGCCCTCCCCTGCAGGCCTGGTCCCCCCCAACTGCCCTCCCCTGCAGGCCTGGTCCCCCCTAACTGCCCTCCCCTGCAGGCCTGGTCCCCCCCCAACTGCCCTCCCCTGCAGGCCTGGTCACCCCCAGCTGCCCTCCCCTGCAGGCCTGGTCCCCCCTAACTGCCCTCCCCTGCAGGCCTGGGTCCCCCCCAACTGCCCTTCCCTGCAGGCCTGGTCACCCCTAACTGCCCTCCCCTGCAGGCCTGGTCCCCTCCAACTGCCCTCCCTTGCTGGCCATCTTGTGGTGTCCATCTTGTGTCCACATAGGGGCAGGATCTTTGACCACATGGGGGCAGCCATCTTGTGTGTTGGAGTGACGGTCAATTTGCATATCACTCTTTTATTAGATAGGATAGAGGCCTGGTGCACAAAATTCATGCATCCCTAGGCCTGGCCTCCCCACCTCCTCCTTCCCTCGCTCCCTCAGCACCCGCCCCCACCGCTGGTCACCTGCCACGTTTTGCGCCGCCCCCTGGTGGTCAGTGCACATCATAGTGAGCGATCAAACTCCTGCTCTCCTGGTCGAACTCCCGAGCGGACAATTTTGCACATTAGCCTTTTATTATATACTAGAGGCCCGGTGCACGAATTCATGGACCGGTGGGGTCCCTCAGCCTGGCCTGCGGGATCGGGCCATAACCGGCTCTTCAACATCCCCCGAGGGGTCCCAGATGGCGAGAGGGCGCAGGCCAGGCCAAGGGACCCCATCAGTACATGATCGGGGCCGGGGAGGGATGCGGGAGGTTGACCAGCCAGGGAGGGACCGTGGGAGGGCTCCAGGGCGTGTCCGGCCCGTCTCGCTCAGTCCCGATCGGCCAGACCCCAGCAGCAAGTGAACCTACCAGTCGGAATGTCTGCCCCCTGGTGGTCAGTGCGCGTCATAGCGACCAGTCGACTGGTCGTTCAGTCAATCGGTTGCTTAAGCTTTTATATATACACGGAGTGGCCAGATGATGATGGTCTCTGAACGCATCATCATCTGGCCACTCCATGTCTGTCCTATAGAATAAAAGGCTCATATGCAAATGGTCCCCTCGACCAGGAGTTCGACCAGCAGGCAGGCCGGCCAACCACCCATGTCCCCTCCCCCTGGCCAGGCTGGCCAGACCCAACCCATGCACGAATGCATGCACCTTGCCTCTAATACATACATATATATATATATATATATATATATATATATATATATATATGTGTGTGTGTGTGTGTGTGTGTGTATATATATACATATACACACACACACACTGAGTGCCTGGATTATTATGCGTTCAGAGATCATAATAATCTGGCCACTCAGTGTGTATATACTAGTATATCGATGAGAGAGAATCATGGACCAGCTGCCTCCTGCACACCCCCTACTGGGTATGGAACCCACAACCCGGGCATGTGCCCTGACTGGGAATCAAACCATGACCTCCTGGTTTATAGGTCCACACTCAACCACTGAGCCACACCGCCGGGGCTTATTTATTTGCATAATATATTTTAAACCAAAATTTTTTTCATATATGTATTCACCTATCTGTCTATCTATCTATCTATCTGTTTCTACCTATATCTACCTATCTATAACTCTATATCTATTTATATCTATCTATATCTATATCCATATATTTATATCATTTATATATATATATCATCTATATATCTATCTATATCTGTATCTATCATCTCTATTTCTATCTCTATCTCTATCTCTATCTCTATCTATATCTATGTCCATATCCATATGTATATTATATCTATATCATCTATATCTATATCTATATATCTATTATCTAATCTGTCTATCCTATATAATAAAAGGCTAATATGCAAATTGTCCCCTCAACCAGGAGTTTGACCAGGGAGCAGGGCTGGTTGGCCAATTGCCCGTGGCCCCTTCCCCCAGCCACCCTGCTCAATTGGCCCCAATCTGGACAGGCTGGCTGGACCCCACCCATGCACAAATTCATGCACTGGGCCTCCAGTATCTATATATCTGTCTATATCTATATCTATATCTATATCTATATCTATATCTATATCTATATCTATATCTATATCTATATCTATATCTATACCTCTATCTATATCATCTCTATCTCTATCCATATACATATCGATATCTATATCTATATCTATATCGATATCGATATCTATATCTATATCTATATCTACATATCATCTATTTTTATCTATATCCCTATCTATATCTCTATTTCTATATCTCTATCTCTATCTCTATCTCTATCATCTCTATCTCACTATCCCTATTCATATCCATATCCATATCTATATCTATATCATCTATCTCTATCTCGCTATCTCTATCCCTATCCCTACCCCATCCATATCCATAATCCATATCTATATCCATAATCCATATCATACCTATATCTATGTCTATATATCTATATCTATATCTATATCTATATCTATATCTATATCTATATCATCTATATTTATCTCACTCTCTCTATCTCTATCTCTATCTCTATATCTATCTCTATCCCTATCCCTATCCATATTCATAATCCATATCTCTATCCATATTCCTATCCATATCCATATCTCTATCCATATCCATATCTCTATCCATATCCATATCTATATCTATATCTATATCTATACCTATATCTCTATCCATATCCCTATCCATATCCATATCCATATCTCTATCCATATCCATATCTATATCTATATCTATACCTATATCTCTATCCATATCCCTATCCATATCCATATCCATATCCCTATCTCTATCCATATCTATATCCATATCTAACTGTGTCTAATTCAGTCCCAAGCCCTGGCCCCTGGCCCTCTGCCTGCTCCGTCGACACGTTCCAACCGAACTGCCATTTCCCCGCCGGGTCCCTCGAATGCCTTGCAAACCGGCCTCGAACGGCGCGCGCTCACCGTCCGCGTCTTTAAAACAAACGCTCTCGTTCTTGGACGGGACTGGGCGGGGCGTCCACGAGGCCCCCGGGCTGTGTTTTTCTTCCGTCAGTAGCAGCAGCTCAGGGCCAAGCCCCACGTCCTGGCCCTAAGCATCTCCTCCTCGTTCATGGGTTCTGCCCCCCAAGCGTTTCCCCCGGCGCCTTGCTCTCACGCCAGCCTCCCCTTCTCCTCCCCCCGGAATAATCTGCCTAGGACATCACTCGTCTGCCCCACACCTCGGTCAGAATCACCCACATCTTTCCTTCCTTCCCTCAGGCAAAGTTGGAAAAATGCAGGGACAAAAGAAACAACGTCAAGCATCTTTCAAAATCTATACGAAGAGAAGGGTAAGATGCTAATGAGACTGGGTCGACGGAACATCTTCCAGTCCTCCTTCCTTCTGGACAAAGCCACAGTGGGGGGTGGGGGGCAAGGCAGAGGCGGTTAGGGGTGATCAGGCCGGCAGGGGAGGGCAGTTGGGGGGGGACCAGGCCTGCAGATGAGGGCAGTTGGGGGTGATCCACTGGCAGGGGAGGGCAGTTGGGGGTGATCAGGCCGGCAGAGGAGGGCAGTTGGGGGCAATCAGGCCTGCAGGAGAGGGCAGTTGGGGGGGACCAGGCCTGCAGGGGAGGACAGTTGAGGGCGATCAGGCCAGCAGGGGAGGGCAGTTGGGGTCAATCAGGCTGGCAGGGGAGGGCAGTTGGGGGCGATCCAGCCAGCAGGGGAGGGCAGTTGGGGGCAATCAGGCCCGCAGGGGAGGGCAGTTGGGGGCAATCAGGCCAGCAGGGGAGGGCAGTTGGGGGCAATCAGGCCTGCAGGGGAGGGCAGTTGGGGGCGATCCAGCCAGCAGGGGAGGGCAGTTGGGGGCAATCAGGCCAGCAGGGGAGGGCAGTTGGGGGCAATCAGGCCTGCAGGGGAGGGCAGTTGAGAGGGACCAGGCCAGCAGGGGAGGGCAGTTGGGGGCCATCAGGCAGGCAGGCAGGCGAGCAGTTAGGAGCCAGTGGTCCTGGATTGTGAGAGGGATGTCCGACTGCCGATTTAAACCGGAAGTCGGACGTCCCCTGAGGGGTCCCAGATTGGAGAGGGTGCAGGCCGGGATATGTGCACTCCGGAGGCAGGGTCCCTCGGCCCGGCCTGCACCCTCTCACAGTCCAGGGGTTCTTGGGGGATGTCCGACGGATGGCTTAGGCCCACTCCCCGCAGGCCTTAGCCTTAGCGCTGCCCCGGAGACGGGAGAGGCTCACACCACCGCCATCGCATTCGCCAGCCGTGAGCCCAGCTTCTGGCTGAGCGTCTGCCCCCTGGTGGTCAGGGCGCGTCATAGCGACCGGTCATTCCGCCATTCGTTCGATTTGCCTATTAGCCTTTTATTATACGGGTCATTTTAAAATATATTATTGTTGATTTCAGAGAGGGGGAGAGACAGAGAAACATCAGTGATGAGAGAGACTCATCAATGTATTCATATGTGTATCTATCTATCTATCTATCTATCTATCTATCTATCTATTTATCCAGCTATCCACCTATCTTTATATCTACCTATTATCTACCTACCTATCTATACCTCTGTATGTATTTATGTCTATATTTTTATCAATCTATGTGTCTTTATCTATATTTATCTATATCTAGTTCTATTTTAAAAAATATTTTTATTGATTTCAGAGAGGATGGAAGAGAGGTAGAAGCATCCATGATGCCAGAGAATCATTAATGTATTCATAGATGTATTCATCTGTCTATCCATCTATCTGACTATCTTCCTATCTCTATATCTATCTATTATCTATCTATCTGTACCTCTATATCTATTTATGTCTGTATCTAAATCAATCTATATGTCTATATCTATCTATCTAGATTGTTAAATATATTTTTATTGACTTCAGAGAAGAAGGGAGAGAGAGAGAGAGAGAGAGAGAGAGAGAGAGAGAGAGAGAAACATCAATGATGAGACAGAATCACTGATCAGCTGCCCCCCTGGCCCCTCGGTCCTGGTCGGGGCGTGTGCAGGAGGCAATCAATGGATGTCTCTCTCTCAACGATGTTTCTCTCTGCCTTTGTCTCTCTCTCTCTTCCACTCTCTCTAAAAAAAAAAAAAAAATCAATGGGAGCCCTCACCGGTGTGGCTCAGTGGATAGAGCGTCGGCCTGCGGACTGAAGGGTCTCGGGTTCGATTCCGGTCCAGGGCATTTACCTTGGTGGTGGGCACATCCCCAGGTGGGGGCGTGCAGGAGGCAGCTGATGGATGTTTCTCTCATCGATGTTTCAAACTCTCCCTCTCCCTCTCTCTCTGTAAAAAAAAATCAATAAAATATCTTTTTTAAAAAAGAAAAATCAATGGGAAAATACCCTGGGGGGGAGGATTCGCCAAAATGAACACAAATCCTTTGGACCAAGCACCCACCTGAACGTTGGACCTGCTGTGACCTTCATTTGACCTTCACCTGACCTTTCTCGATCGCCCTTGGGGAATTCGGTTCCAGAGTCTCCACCTTCCCCCCCCACTGTCTCCAGAGCAAAAACCAACCGGCTGTCCGCTGCCCATGTGCATGCCATTTCCGGGGGGACCCTAAAACCTGCTTTTAATTTGAAGGCTGAGGAGCGCGCCCCCCCGACCCCCCAACCCCGACCCCCCAACCCCCGACCCCCCTCCCACCTCTCAGAGGGAACCTCCAAAATGCCACGGACAGCGGCAATTGCAGATACTTTTCTTGTTCACCTCGTTTTGTTCCTGGGCCAAACGCCTTCACCTCCCCTCGGAGGGGAAATTCGAGACACCCTCCCCCCACCCCCCCACCCCCACCCCCACCCCCACCCCCCCACCCCGTTCCCTATTCACACGTCTCCTTCTTTGATTTCTTTCTCTCTCTCTTTTTTTTTTCCCTCTGATACAGGATTTCCGAAGAATAAACTTCAGCAGCAATCATACATCAAAGGGAGATGGAATTGGGGGCGGGGGGAGGGGGGTGTGGGGTGTGGAGAGGGAGGGGAAGCGCACACGTGGGGTTGACGGATGCGTCCCGGGCCTGCGAGTTTCTGGGGAGTGTTTGAAAGGGCCAGGAAGCGTCGACACACCGCACATCCATCTGCGAAAATCTCCTTTGTCAGTGATCAAAGGCAGCCAGCCGTCACCCATTCTGGTCTCATTACTGTTATTGGGGCGGGGGGGGGGGGCAGGGGACGGGGGGCTGAGCTGAGGGGCAGGCCGAGAACACATGGAGAGTTTGTGCCTATGGTGGGCTCGCTGTCTCCTAGGAGACGGCAGAAAAAGGAGACCTCCCCACCCCCTAAAAAAAATGTGCCTTCACCCAGAACCTCAGAATGGGACTTTGTATGGACAGGGGGTGTTGGCTGATGGGATTAAGTGAAGGATCTGAGGTGGAGGAGGGGGAGATGGAAGTGGAGGAGGAGGAGGAGGACAAGGAGGACAAGGAGGAGGAGGAGATGGAGGAGGAGGAGGAGGAGGACAAGAAGGAGGAGGAGATGGAGGAGGAGGGGGAAGATGAGGAGGAGGAAGAGGTGGAGAAGAAAGAGGAGGGGAAGGAGGAGGAGATGGAGGTGGAGGAGGAGAAAGAGGAGATGGAGGAGGAGGAGATGGAGGACTAGATGGAGGAGGAGGAGATGGAGGAGATGATGGAGGAGGAGGAGGTGATTAAGGAGTAGAAAGAGGAGATGGAGGAGGAGGAGGAGGAGGAGGAGGAGGAGGAGATGGAGGAGGAGATGGAAGAGATGGAAGAAGAGAGGAAGGAAGAGGAAGAGGAGGAAGAGGAAGAGGAGGAGGATGAGGAGGAGGAGGAAGAGGAGAAGGAGGTGGAAGAGGAAGAAGAGGAGGTGGAGGAGGGGGAAGAGGAAGAGGAGATGGAGGAGGAGGGGGAAGAGGAGGAGGAGGAAGTGGTGGAGAAGAAAGAGGAGGGGAAGGAGGAGGAGATGGAGGAGAGGGGAAGAGGAGGAGGAGGAGGTGGAGGAGGAGAAAGAGGAGAAAGAGGAGGAGGAGGAGGAGGTGGAAGAGGAGGAGGAGGAGGAAGAGGAGGAGGAAGAAGAGGAGGAGGAGGAAGAGGAGGAGGAGGAGGAAGAGGAGGAGGAAGAAGAGGAGGAGGAGGAAGAGGAGGAGGAAGAGGAGGAGGAGGAGGAGAAAGAGGAGGAGGAGGTGGAGGAGCAGGAGGAAGAAAAGGAGGAGGAGGAAGAGGAGGAGGAGGAGGAGGAAGAGGAGGATGAAGAAGAGGAGGAGGAAGAGGAGGAGGAAGAGGAGGAGGAGAAAGAGGAGGAGGAGGAGGAGGTGGAAGAGGAGGAGGAGGAGGGAAGAGGAGGATGAAGAAGAGGAGGAGGAAGAGGAGGAGGAGGAGGAGGAAGAGGAGGAGGAGGAGAAAGAGGAGGAGGAGGTGGAAGAGCAGGAGGAAGAAAAGGAGGAGGAGGAAGAGGAGGAGGAGGAGGAGGAAGAGGAGGAGGAGGAGATGGGTGTGTGCAGAAACCACCACCATTCTCACCTGCCCACACTGCCTCACTTTCCTGCCTCCTCAGTGGTTGCAGGTGTAACGGCACCAGATTTGCATTCTTTGGCCACGACTCCTGGTGGAGAGGGGCTATCTGTGGCCCAGAGATGACCTTCCCTTCCTCCTCCTCCTTCTGCTCCTTCCCATCTACCCCCTCCTGTTTTTTATCTTCATTCTCCTCCTCCTCTTCCTTCTCTACCTCCTCCTCCTCCATCTGCACTTCTTCCTCTTTCTCCTTCTCCACCTCCTCCTCCTTTTCATCCTCCTCCCCATCTTTCTCTTCCTCCTTCTCCTCCTCCTCCCTCCTCCTCCTCCATCTCCTCCATCTGCACTTCTTCCTCCTCTTCCTCCACCTCCACCTCCTCCTCCTTCATCCTTTCTTCCATCTCCTCCTCTTCTTTCCCCTCCTCCTCCTTCCAATCTACCTCCTCCTCCTTCTTATCTTCATTCTTCTTCATCTCCTCCATCTCCTCCTTCTCAATCATTTCTTCTTCTCCTCCTCCTCCTCCTCTTCCTTCTCTTCCTCCTCCATCTCCTCCATCTGCACTTCTTCCTCCTCCACCTCTTCCTCCTTCATACTTTCTTCCATCTCCTCCTCTTCTTTCTCCTCCCACTCCTCCTCCCCATCTACTTCCTCCTCCTTCTTATCTTCATTCTCCTTCATCTCCTCCTCCTTCTCTTCCTTCTCTACCTCCTCCTCCTCCATCTGTACTTCTTCCTCCTCTTTCTCCTTCTCCACCTTCTCCTCCTTCATCCTTTCTTCCATTTCCTCCTACTCCTCCCCATCTCCCTCCTCCTCCTTCTTATCTTCATTCTCCTTCATCTCCTCCTCCTCCTCCTTCTCATTCATTTCTCCTTCTTTTTCTTCTCCTTCTTTTCCTTCTCCTTCTCCTCCTCCTCCTCCTCCTCCTCCTCCTCCTCCTTCTTCTTCTTCTTCCTCCTCCTCCTCCTCCTCCTCCTCCTCTTCTCTCACAATCTCTCTCTATCTTTCTATCTCTATCTCTCTTCCCCAATGTCTCTCCCTCCCCCCTCTCTGTTTCTCTCTCTCTCACTGTCTCTTCACTCTTCTCTGTCTTTCTCTGTGTTTCTCCATCTCTCCTCCCATCCCAGTTTTCTGGTTCTGGAATTGCCCGGCGACCTGGCGCAGTGGTTGAGTGTTGACCTATGAACCAGGAGGTCATGGTTCCATTCCCAGTCAAGGGCACATGCCCGGGTTGCAGGCTCCATCCCCAGTAGGGGGCGTGCAGGAGGCAGCCGATCCTTGATTCTCTCTCATCATGTCTCTCTCTCTCTCTCTCTCTCTCTCTCTCTCTCCCACTTCTTCTCTCTGAAAAAATAATTTTTTTCTCCCATGCATTTGCCTAGAAACCACGACCTTTTGGAAGAGATAGCATATGGCAAATGTGTTCATCCTTCTTAGGAGAAAATTCCGGGGTGAGAGGGTGGGTGACTGAGGACCTTCTGGGTCCCTTGTGGTCCGTGCAGGAGGGTCCCCCACTCTGCTCTGAGCAGCCCCCCCCCATCTGTGTCACCGGTCCAGGGCTGGGACCCGCCTGTCCCCCCCCCTCACCCCCAATTTTCCGGCTTCCCCTCAAAAAAGCTCTCTCTCTCTCTCTCTATGGGTGTGAGTTTTGCAAGCTCCAAGTTCATCATACCCATCATATTTGCTTTTCTCCTTTTTTTTTTCCGCCTTGATTTAAATACCCCTGGCAACCCGGGTCCGATCCACGCTGACAGGTACCCCACGCGTCCCTCCCCGCGCGCCACCCCTCAATTATGCATAATCCGATGTTTTCTCCTCGTTTTAATTGAATCACTGGCTCTTCAACTTGTTATTTTTAATTTGCAACATTGGATTTCTGACACGGGGGCCCCTTCGCTGCCATGAATTATGCAGGCTCCAGCCTTAGTTGTGCGGGTGATTAAAAAAAAACTAATTAGGCATGATTTCTTCTTCTTCTTTTTTTTTTTTTTAAGAGGAAAAAAAAAATACTAAACCAGAGACGTCGAGGAGGGTGGATTCAGTGCAAATGCCTCGTTTACTTTCCAGGCGATGACCCTCCGTTACGTAAACCCCTGGATTGCTTTCGACAGAAAAGAGAGAAAATGTGAGATTCTTCCCCCCGCCCCCCCCCCCCCCCCGACAACCCTCAGCTTCCTGTATATCAGCCCCAAATGCCATTATGTGGCCCGTGCGTGTAGATCCCATGGAGGGTACTTTGGGTTAAGTGGAAATGAAGAAAATAACTTGAAAAAATAAATAAATAAAATTAACAAAATTTAAAGAAGAAAGAAAGAAAGAAAGAAAGAAAGAAAGAAAGAAAGAAAGAAAGAAAGAAAGAAAGAAAGAAGGAAGAAAGAAGGAAAATGGATGAACCCTGGCTGGTGTGGCTCAGTGGATAGAGCATCGGCCTGCAGACTGAAGGGTCCCGGGTTCGATTCCCGGTCAAGGGCACGTACCCGGGTTGTGGGCTCGATCCCCCAGGAGGGGGCGTGCAGGAGGCAGCCGATCCATGATTCTCTCTCATCATAGATGTTTCTCTCTCTCTCTCTCTCTCCCCCTCTCCCTTCCTCTCTGAAATCAATAAACATATATACACTGAGTAGCCAGTTTACGATGATCTCTGAACGCGTAATCATCTGGCCACTCAGTGTGTGTGTGTGTGTGTGTGTGTGTGTGTGTGTGTGTGTATAGATATAGATATAGATATAGATATAGATACACATATTAGAGGCCCGGTGCATGAATTCGTGCATGGGTGGGTCCGGCCAGCCTGGCCAGGGGGAGGGGACATGGGCGGTTGGCCGGCCTGCCTGCTGGTCGAACTCCTGGTCGAGGGGACCATGTGCATATGAGCCTTTTATTCTATAGGATGGACACCGAGTGGCCCGATGATGATGCGTTCAGAGATCATCCTCATCTGGCCACTCAATATGTGTGTGTGTGTGTGTGTGTGTGTGTGTGTGTGTGTGTGTGTATATATATATATATATAATTTTTTCTTAAAGAAAGAAAGAAATGGATCTGGGAGATCCAATACATGTGTCTATTCAAATGCACTCCCCGGCTGGGGGGCAGGCAGGTTAGCAACACTTGGGGCATTCATGCATCTACAAAGTCTGGGGTCCTGGGGGGCGGAAGGGGGGAAGTGTTTTACGACACGGACCAGTGTGGACCCAGAGGTGCCTTTATGGCGGGTTATAAAACCCCCGCTAACAAGGGCCTGGCATAGGAGGCCCCCCTCCTCCTTCCCGGACTCCCCACGTTCTGGGTCCAGCTGAAGACAGCTGGACGGGCATTGCACACACACACACACACACACACACACCTCTTTGGCTCCTGGGCTGGGTGAGCCGCCAGCCACCCACCCCCCCTTTGCATCCCAAACTCATTTCCCTTTGCAGTTCTGGACCCGCCAAGGTGAGGTTGGGCGGGGGGGGAGAGAAGGAAGGGGAGGGAACATGGGCCAATGTAATTACACGAAAATAAGTTTATTTTTCCCTCCGGGGGCCGTGAGAAGCGAACCTGGTAACCACGAAGAACTAGTGTTGCTTCCCTCGTAGCATGGATCCTGAGAGAATACACTGTTTGGTGAGTTAAAAAACATATATATATATTTTTTATTGATTTCAGAGAGGAAGGGAGAAGGAGGGAGAGGGAGAGAGAGAGAGAGAACCATCGATGAGGAAAGAGAATGATGCATCGGCTGCCTCCTGCACGCCTCCTGGACTGGGGATCGAGCCTGCAACCCGGGCCTGTGCCCTGGACCGGGAATCGAACCCGGGACCCTTCCGTCCTCAGGTCCGAGGCTCAATCCACGGAGCCACACCAGCCGGAGGGCCTGTGTGGTTCGTTTTCAGGCAGGAAAGGGGGTGATGCCCACGTTAAAGTGAGGAATGGGCCCTGGCCGGTGTGGCTCAGTGGATAGAGCGTCAGGCCTGCGGACGGAAGGGTCCCGGGTTCGATTCCAGTCGGGGGCACATGCCTGGGTTGCGGGCTCCATCCCCAGTAGGGGGCTTGCAGGAGGCATCTGATCCATGATTCTCATCATTGATGTTCCTATCTCTCTATCCCTCTCCCTTCATCTCTAAAATCAATAAAAATATATATTTTTTTAAAAAGTGAGGAATGGGGTGGGCCAGGGCAGGGCAAGTGGTATGTGTGTGTGTGTGTGTGTGTGTGTGTGTGTACATCTGTGCTGTGTGCGCATGTGTGTGCATGTGCATGCATGTGTACGCACACCTGTCTGTGCGTCTATGCACACATTTGTTCGTGTGTGTGTCTATTCATGTGTGCATGTATGTGCTTATGTGCCTGTGTGCATGTGTTTGCACTTGTGCTATCACGTGTGCCCGTGTGTACCACTGTGTCTGCATACATGCATGTATGTGTGTGTCCTTACACGAGTGTGTGCATGCATTTGCGCGTATGTGCTTGTGCATGCATGTGTACATGTGTGTGCATATAGGCATGTGGTGTGTGCCTATGCATGCACCTCTCTCTACCTGTGTGTGCATATGCGCACATGTGTGGTGCTCCCTTCCAGCACCCCAAAGCTCATCCTTTCTGCACCCCAGTAGCAGACCCTCTGCCCGGAAGGACCCCGTCACAACCTCCGAGAGGAACTTCTCTGCAAACCCAGCTGGCTCTGTCCCCCTCTTTCAAATCCTAAGCGGCTCCCGGGACACTGAAAGCAGTTTTCTCTCCCCGCTGCCATCCTCGTGTGACACCGTCCCAGCCGATGGAGCTGCCGTGGCCACCGGAGGGGATCGTCACACACAAGGCGCCCTGCAAGGCGACACACTCACGTTCGCTTCATCGTGGAAAACGTTTTCATTGATTTTTTTTTTTTTTTTTTAGAGAGAGAGAAGAAGAGAGACAGAGAAACATCCATGATGAGGGAGAAGCATGGATTGGCTGCCTCCTGCACACCCCCTACTGGGGACCGAGCCCACAACCTGGGGCATGCGCCCTTGACCGGGAATCGAACCCGGGACCTCCTGGCTCGTAGGTCGATGCTCAACCCCGGAGCCACGCCAGCCCGGCCCCCTTTATTTTAATTTTTTCTTTTTTGTCTTTTTAAATATATTTTATTGATTTTTTACAGAGAGGAAGGGAGAGGGATAGAGAACTAGAAACATCAATGAGAGAGAAACATCCATCAGCTGCCTCCTGCACGCCCCCCACCTGGGGATGTGCCCGCCACCAAGGTCCATGCCCTTGACCGGAATCGAACCCGGGACCCTTCCGTCCGCAGGCCGACGCTCCATCCACTGAGCCAACCCGGCCAGGGCCCGGCCCCCTTTATTTTCAACACGGGAGCAGGTAACGGTGCATAAGAACCAGGTAGAATCCGGGGAGGGCACAGGCCTACATTCCATCGGGGTTCTTTTTTTTCTTTAATGTGTTTTTACTAGAGGCCCATTGCGCGAAGATTCATACAAGAACAGGCCTTTCTTACCCTGGTTTTGCTCCCGGCCCGAGCTCCCCTCCTGTCTCTCCCTCCGCCCCCGCCCTCCCCCTCATAACAGGCGTACCGCCCCAGCCGGCCGCTCCACGCCTACATATGCAAATCAACCCGCCATCTTTGTTGGGTTCATTTGCATGCTCGCTCCTGATTGGCTTATGGGCGTCGCGGAGGTACGGTCAATTTGCATATTTCTCTCTTATTAGCGTAGACTCCGTTCAGACGGGGAGGGAGAGGGAGAGAGAGATAGAAACGTCAATTATGCGAGAAACTCATGGATCAGCTGCCTCCCGCACGCCCCCCCCTACTGGGGATCGAGCCCGCAACCCAGGCATGTGCCCTTGACCGGGACTCGAACCCGGGACCCTTCAGTCCACAGGCTGACACTCTATCCCAGGGGTGGGCAAACTTTTTGACTCGAGGGCCACCATGGGTTCTTTTTTTTTTTTTTAATATATTTTATTGATTTTTACAGACAGGAAGGGAGAGGGATAGAGAGTTAGAAACATCGATGAGAGAGAAACATCGATCAGCTGCCTCCTGCACACCCCCCACTGGGGATGTGCACTCCACCAAGGTCCATGCCCTTGACCGGAATCGAACCCAGGACCCTTCAGTCCACAGGCTGACCCTCTAGCCCAGCGGTGGGCAAACTTTTTGACTCGAGGGCCACCGTGGGTTCTTACACTGGACCGGAGGGCCGGAACAAAAGCATGGATGGAGTGTTTGTGTGAACTCATATACATTCAACGTAAAGGAGCGGAGGGCAGAGCAAGAGAACCGGATAGAACACCCAATGGGCCGGATCCGGCCCGCAGGCCGTAGTTTGCCCACGGCTGCTCTATCCACTGAGCCACACCGGCCAGGGCTGGGGTTCTGTTTCTTAACACCCAACCCCCACTTGGGGACCAGCCACAAACCCACCACTAACTGCCCTGTGTCGTGCCCCCCCATAAACCCTAATAAAAATTCCCCCCCCACCCCGCTTACCCCTGTAGGAATAAGCTGTTTCGTCATTAAAAGTGTCCGGTCATCCAAAGTAATTACTGTGTGTTTCCCCGCCTGCATCCAAATTGTATTTCAGATGTAAATGTCAGACGCCCACGGCATCATTACGTTTTTATGAATAATCCGTGATGGTGCCTTTCAGTTGTTTTTGTTTTTTTTTTCCCGAGAAATTCGTTCCGTGAGGACCCCAGTAATAAAAAAGAAATTAAAGGCAGGGGTTTTTGCATTGATTGCCTCCTTTCTTCTCCGCGATCAGGACTCCGTCCCCACTTCCCAATGAATAATCCATATGGTTTATTTCCTTTTTTTTTTTTTTTTTTTTCTTCCTTCCTGGTCAGAAGGCGTATTAATAGGCAACACTCTTAGCTTTCTGTAAGTCAACTTTTCGTTCCAAGCAATGGCAATGAACTTTCTAAAAGCCACAAGAATTATGTAAAAGGGGAGAAATGCAAAATTTACGACGTCTTACCTCCATCATCCCTCAGACGAGCCTTGGAAAATTTTTTTTAAAAAAAATTCCCTTTAAAGTCCATACAATTCATAATGCATTTTTTAATTACCCCCCAAAAAAATATTGCCGTATCATTTCTAACAGGCGGACGTGACTCTACGTGAGGAATCCCAGCATATATGTTTAAAAGTCAGGAGGGGGGCCTTAACCGGTGTGGCTCAGTGGGTAGAGCGTCGGCCTGCGGAAGGAAGGGTCCCGGGTTCGATTCCGGTCCAGGGCATGGACCTTGGTGGCGGGCACATCCCCAGTGGGGGGCGTGCAGGAGGCAGCTGATGGATGTTTCTCTCTCATCGATGTTTCTGACTCTCTCTCCCTCTCCCTTCCTCTCTGTAAAAAAAAAAAATCAATAAAATACATTTTTAAAAAATCAGGAGGGGAATAAAAAAACACACCCACCTTGTACGAGGCCATGAGGAAGTTGGAAATAAATTGTTTTAAAATATTCAGAGGAATGCACGGGATGTTTAATTCTCACACTTGTATCTAAACATTGTGGGTTTTTTTTTTTTTTAGACTGGCATGCATGGCTGAGTCTGAACCAGGAGGTCACGGCTCGATTCCCGGTCAGGGCACATGCCCGGGTTGTGGGCTCGGTCTTAAGTTGATCCATGGTTCTCTCTCATCACTGATGTTTCTCTCTCTCCCTCTCCCTTCAATAATATATATATATGTATATATATATATATATTATATATTATTGAATATATATGTATATATTATTGAATATATATGTATATATTATTGAATATATATGTATATATTATTGAATATATATATATACATATATATATTATTGATCTCAGAGAGGAAGGGAGAGGAAGCGAGAGAGAGAAAGAAACATCCATGATGACAGAGAACCATGCTCGGCTGCCTCCTGCACGCCCCCTACTGGGGATCGAACCCGCAACCCGGGCATGTGCCCTGAACGGGAATCGAACCCTGACTTCCTGGTTCATGACTCGACGCTCGAGCACTGAGCCACGCTGGCCGGGCTGATTCATTTCCAAGGGTGTGTCGAGCCCTCGGAGAGCAAACCAGGAATAAAACTGAGAGAGAGGAGACAGCTCTGAGGGTGCACATTCGAATTCAATCCTCTATAATAAAAGCCCAGAACGACAGGTCGACCGGTCGCTATGACGCGCACTGACCACCAGGGGGCAGATGTTCAACGCAGGAGCTGCCCCCTGGTGGTCTGTGAGCTCCCACAGGGGACCAATCTTCACAGGCCACACCCCCCCCACCCGTGCAAGAATCCTGTGCACCGAGCCTCTAGAATTTACTGAAACATGTGGCCCTTAACTGCCCTCCCCTGTAGGCCTGGTCACCCCTAACTGCCCTCCCCTGCAGGCCTGGTCCCCCTCAACTGTCCTCCCCTGCAGGCCTGGTTACCCCTAACTGCCCTCCCCTGCAGGCCTGGTCCCCCCCCAACTGCCCTCCCCTGCAGGCCTGGTCCCTCCAACTGCCCGCCCCTCAGGTGACCCCTTTTGCAGCTTTGAACAAGCCTCCGGGGCGGAGGAAGAATGAATCACCACGTGAGAGCTTAGCATTTCTTTGGTTCTCACACGTGTGTCTTGGTGTGTTCCTTCTCCAGTGGGGGTGCATTTCTTTGGGGGGATCTTTGTCCTGTTTCGGGGACCTGTGTCTGTGCACGCCCCCCCCCCCGGCTCTGAGTTGGAGGTAGAGGGTCTGACTTGGGGCTACAGTGGCTGTGGGTTCCTCGCTGTGGTTTGTGGGTCACGGCGGCTGCAAGTTCAAAGACACACGGGAAGGGTGTGCGGGTTCCGGCTGCACCTTCGGAGCCATCAGCGATGAGTGTGCATGTGTGTGTGTGTTGGTATGTGTGTATCCATGTGTTCATGCATGTGTGTGCACCTGTATGCATGAGCTGAAGTGTGTGTGTGTGCATGAGCTGTTGTGGGGGGTGACAGTGTGTGTGAGTGTTGGTGTGTGTGTATGAGCTGGTGTGTGTATATGTTGGTGTTCATGAGCTGGTTTGCATGTGTGTGTGTATGCTGGTGTGTGTGTGCATGAACTGGTGTGTGTGTGTGAGCTGCTGCATGTATGGATGGGCTGGTATGTGTATGCATGCATGTGTTGGTGTGTGCATGCATGTTTGGGGTGTGTGCTGGTGTCTGTGCATGTATCTATGAGTTGGTGTGTGTACATGTTTGTGTTCATGAGCTGGTTTGTGCATGTGTGTGTGTGCGCGTGCGTGTGCTTGTGTGTGCATGTGTGTGTGCATGAGCTGGTGTGTGTGTGTGTGTGTGCATGAGCTGGTGTGTGTGTATGTTCATGAGCTGGTGTGTGTACATGTGTGCATGTGTGCATGCTGGTGTGTGTGTATGCTGGTGTGCGTGTGCATGAGCTGGTGTGTGTGTGTTTGTGTGTGTGTGTTCATGAGCTTGTGTGTGTGTGTGTTCATGAGCTGGTGTGTGTGCATGTGTGTATGCTGGTGTGTGTGTGTACATAAGCTGGTGTGTGTGGGTGCTGGTGTGTGTGCATGTGTGCATGTATCCATGAGCTGGTGTGTGTGTATGTGTGTGCTTATGTGTTCATGAGCTGGTGTGTGTGTATATTCATGAGCTGGTCTGTGTGCATGTGTGCATGCTGGTGTGTGTGTGTATAAGCTGGTGTGTGTGCATGTGTGCATGCTGGTGTGTGTGGGTGCTGGTGTGTGTGCATGTGCGCATGAGCTTCTATGTGTGTGCATTTGTGTGTCTGTGTGTGCGTTTGCATGCACACACTTACGTCCTATTGCGTGCCCCCAGGGCTCCCCCAAATGCCCTATAGCAGCCCCCCCCCCGACCTTGCCTTCTCCCGCCTCCCCTTCTCTCACGCACAGGCCCTTGGACCACACGGAACGTGTCCCCTTCAGGGCCTCCCATGTCTTCATGTCCACGTCATCCCAGCTTAACTAGCAGAGAAGGGTGGGGGGGGAATTAACCATCTGGAAATGAACAGATCCCTCCGAACTCCAGCGGGGCCCCGCGGAAACACGTTTCCCAGCCGGCCCTCCGCGAACATTTCCTCATTAGCGCTGTTCACACACAGCCATCCTGTTTTTCTATGTGAAACCAAACATTTATTTTATTTTTTTTTATTATTATTTTTTTTCACCTCGGGGAGCTCAGGAGTCCATGAGAAACGGGTAAAAGGCAAGCTGGCCGCCGCCCCGGAGTCCCACCAGCGTTTAGGGGTCCGAGCCAGGAAGATTCCTCAATGATGTATAGATGCCCCCCCCCACCCCCCGACACCCCCCACCCCCCCCCACCCCGACCCCCACACCATCCAGCCAAGTTGATTAGATGCCCAGGGCGAATTCCTTCTGATATGGCAAGCTGATGGAGGATGACAGGGAATGAGGGGGTGCAGGTTCAAGGAACCCCGGTGAGACTGACATATTCATGGTGTCGGGCCAGAGTCTGAGACTGAATCGCGGATTCAGCGCGGGGACCCACCCACCGACCGAGATGCAAATACAGAGGAAGAGATGGAGGCGGGAGGGCGTGGCATGGACAGGGTCAGCTTCTCAGAGGGGGTGGGGGACCCCCAGCTACTGGGCTACGGGGACAGTTCTGCCTAGAGACCCATCTATGTGTGTCCTGGAGCACAGAGGGGACCCCCTGCCCCGCCCCTAACTCCTAGAAAAATGGGCAAGCCCCGCCCCCTGCCCCGCCCCTAACTCCTAGCCACATCCACAAGCCCCGCCCCCTGCCCCACCCCTAACTCCCAGCCACATTGACAAGCCCCGCCCCCTGCCCCGCCCCTAACTCCTAGCCACATCAGCAAGCCCCACCCCTGCCCCGCCCCTAACTCCCAGCCACATCCACAAGCCCCGCCCCCTGCCCCACCCCTAACTCCCAGCCACATTGACAAGCCCCGCCCCCTGCCCCGCCCCTAACTCCCAGCCACATGGGCAAGCCCCGCCCCCTGCCCCGCCCCTAACTCCTAGCCACATGGGCAAGCCCCGCCCCCTGCCCCGCCCCTAACTCCCAGCCACATCAGCAAGCCCCACCCCCTGCCCCGCCCCTAACTCCCAGCCACACTGGCAAGTCCCACCCCCTGCCCCGCCCCTAACTCCTAACCACATGGGCAAGCCCCGCCCCTGCCCTGCCCCTAACTCCCAGCCACATCAGCAAGCCCCGCCCCCTGCCCCGCCCCTAACTCCTAGCCACCTGGACAAGCCCCGCCCCCTGCCCCGCCCCTAACTGTCAGCCACACTGGCAAGTCCCACCCTTGCCCTGCCCCTCGCTCCACCCCTTGAGCTTAGACCCACCCCTCACCCAATTGCCCTGACAATCATCCCTCATTGCGCCCCTCACCCCATTGCCCTGCCAGTTGCCCTGCCCCTCACTGCCTAGCCCCGCCCCTCACTCCTAGCTCCACCCCTCGCCCCGCCCCTCCCCATGCCGATTTGCATATCCACATGGAATGAACACCTCATCACACATAAAAATCGGCCTCCACGTTTGCAGTGTGATTTCCGGCACAGCCTTATCAGAAAACCAGGCCCACCTGTGAGTTTGCAGGCTGTGCAAGAGGAAACTTATTAACTTTTTAAAAATATATATAAAATATGTTTTTATGGATTTTTAGAGAGAGAGAGGAAGGGAGAGGGAGAGAGAGAGAGAGAAACATCCATGAGAAGAGAGAATCACGGATCGGCGGCCTCCTGCACGCCCCCTACTGGGGATCGAGCCCACCACCCGGGCACGTGCCCTTGACCGGGACTCGAACCCGTGACCTCCTGGTTCATCGGTCGATGCTCAACCAACTGGGCCACATGGGCGAGGCTGACAGTGTTCTTAAATCAGAATTTTACGAATCAATGCCGTTCCCGTACAGAGGATGTTTCACGAAGGGGATGCCAAAATACATAAAAATAAAAGAGTTTGGTGGGAATTTTTTTTTTTTTTTCATCTTTGGGCAAAGTCACACCCACATGGAATCATGGCATTGGGTGTGGAGGTTCGTGGTCCAGTCACACACAGGGACCCGTCCCCCCGATGCCCGGGGATCTTGCATCGCAGGGACACTGAATTTCAAAGTGTTTTCTGCAGAACAAAGAGTTAGAAATGGGAAGGAACCCGGCCGGTGTGGCTCCGTGGATGAGCGTCGACCTATAAACCAGGAGGTCAGGGTTCGACTCCCGGTCAAGGGCACAGGCCCGGGTTGCGAGCTCGATCCCCAGTAGGGGAGGGGGGGGGTGGGCGTGCAGGAGGCAGCCGGCCCATGATTCTCTCTCGTCACGGATGTATCTCTCTCTCTCTCTCTCTCTCTCTGTCCTGGAGACCCATGGTTATGGGACACAGGGTCCCAAAATTATATATAAAACTCACTTTTTGGAATCAAAGCAAATACTGTTATTTCCGTGTTGTGGGAAGTCCCGGGGGTGTGTGGCTACAAAATGAACTCCTGTGAGCAATCTTGTGAGGTTCAGATGTGTAATTTATGCTCTGGGAAACGCGGGGTGAAACGCTACAGAATGTGCTCATTTTAGTATGAGGGTGAGATTCGGATCTACTACAATAAAGGCAAATATATATATATATTGTAGATATATTGTAGATCCTTTATTGTAGATCCGAATCTCACCCTAATACTAAAATGAGCTCATTATATATACATATATATATATATATATATATATATATATATATATATATATATTAGAGGCCTGGTGCATAAGCTCATTATATATACATATATATATATATTAGAGGCCCGGTGCATGAAATTCATGCATGGGGGGGGGGGTCCCCTCAGCCCGGCCTGCACCCTCTTCAATCCAGGACCCCTCAGGGGATGTCCGACTGCCAGTTTAGGCCCGATCCCGGCCAAAACCATCAGTCGGACATCCCTCTCACAGTCCGGGACTGCTGGCTCCTAACTGCTCACCTGCCAGCCTGACTGATCGCCCCTCACTGCCCTCCCCCCTGCCAGCCTGATCACCCCTAACTGCCTCTGCCTGCCAGCCTGATCACCCCTAACTGCCTCTGCCTGCTAGCTTGATCACCCCTAACTGCCTCTGCCTGCCAGCCTGATCACCCCTAACTGCCTCTGCCTGCCAGCCTGATTGCCCCTAACTGCCCCCCTTGCTGGCCTGGTCACCCCCAACTGCCCTCCTCTCCCCACCGCTGGCCTGGTCGCCCCCCAACTGCCCGCCTCTGCCAGCCTGATTGCCAGCCAGGCCACCCCCAACTGCTCCCCGCCCCCCTGCAGGCCTGGTCGCCCCACACAGCCTGCTGTTCGGTCATCCGTCCGGTTGTTTTGGTCGTGACGGCCCTGCTTCTTATATATTAGGATAGGGTGTCTCCGAAAAGTCACTCACTTCATTTTCACTCCTTTTCAGGTTTAACTGCTTTGAACTCATGGGGGAAGGCAGGCTACGCTTTGAACAAAGGAAATTTACCCTAAAGTGCCACTAGACATTTTATTTTTTTAATATATATTTTATTGATTTTTTACAGAGAGGAAGAGAGAGGGATAGAGAGTCAGAAACATCGATGAGAGAGAAACATCGATCAGCTGCCTCCTGCACACCCCCCACTGGGGATGTGCCCGCCACCAAGGTGCATGCCCTTGACCGGAATCGAACCCGGGACCCTTCCGTCCGCAGGCCGACGCTCTACCCACTGAGCCACACCGGTTAAGGCTAGACATTTTTTTTAAAGTAAAGTTGATGGTACAAACACCCACCCTGAAATATTTGTCATTTTTGTTTCTTTAAAAAAATACTTTTATTGATTTCAGAGAGGAAGGGCGAGGGACAGAGAGAGAGAAACATCCATGAGGAGAGAGAATCACGGATCAGCTGCCTCCTGCACGCCCCCTCCTGGGGATCAAGCCCACAACCTGGGCGTGTGGCCTTGACCGGGAATCGAACCATGACTCCCTCTCGCTTCCTCTCTGAAATCAATCTGATATAATAAAAGCCTAATATGCTACGTGTCCGGTCGACCGGTCGGCCGTTCAACCAATCAGAGCATCATATGCTAATGATATGCGAAGGCCGCTCAACCGCTCGCTATGACGTGCACTGACCACCAGGGGGCAGACACTCTGACCGGTAGGTGAGCTTGCTGCTGGGGTCTGGCCGATCGGGACTGAGCGAGACGGGCCGGACACGCCCTGGAGCCCTCCCACGGTCCCTCCCCGGCTGGCCAACCTCCTGCGTCCCTCC
The DNA here is from genome assembly GCF_963455305.1 of Plecotus auritus. Classification (NCBI taxonomy): domain Eukaryota; kingdom Metazoa; phylum Chordata; class Mammalia; order Chiroptera; family Vespertilionidae; genus Plecotus; species Plecotus auritus. The sequence continues at coordinate 329,248 of NC_137784.1, read as the reverse complement.
CCGGCCCCGATCATGCACCTTGGGGTCCCTCGGCCTGGCCTGCTCCCTCTCGCCATCCGGGACCCCTCGGGGGATGTCGGAGAACCGGTTTCAGCCCGATCCCGCAGGCCAGGCCAAGGCCTCAAGTAAAAATATAAATTTTTTTTAATAAAGAAATAGCAGAGGACACCTCTTTGGGGTTAATTTGCTCCATTCCAGACTAACTTGTTGGGGAGACGTGCGTTCTGGGAAAACTGACTTGCAAAGTGGACAGACGGGTCGCTTGGAACTCCGGGTTTCACGGCTTCTCACCGAGCAGATATTTTTGTGTTTGGTTTTTGTTTTTTTTTGAACATGGGGGGGAAAAAATCACATCTTCTTCTAAATACCTCTTCCTCTTCCTGCAAGAATAATTGCACGTGTGTCCCTTCGAGCTCTCCTTGGTATATTAAAGCGACGACCGCGCTTGGAAATAAACCTATTACCGTGTGACGAATCCTTATTTGTTTTTTGACACACACACACACACACACACACACGCACGCACGCACGCACATGATGAGAGCGAGGGTGGGATCTAAAATTGCCAACGCGCGGTGATGTTTTTAATAAGGCGGGGGCGTTTCTAGGTGGCTGTGTCTCACACACACACACACACACGCACGTGTGCACACACATACTCACACACTCTCGTAATTTGCAATATCACAACCATGAAGCTATAAGGGAATCATTCCCTTTAGCCATTTTTTTTAAAATATATTTTATTGATTTTTTACAGAGAGGAAGGGAGAGGGATAGAGAGCTAGAAACATCGATGAGAGAGAAACATCCATCAGCTGCCTCCTGCACGCCCCCCACCTGGGGATGTGCCCGCCACCAAGGTCCATGCCCTTGACTGGAATCGAACCCGGGACCCTTCCGTCCGCAGGCCGACGCTCTATCCACTGAGCCAAACCGGTCAGGGCTCTTTAGCCATTTTTGAACTCATCTTTCCACACGCGACGAACCTCACGCTGGGCCCACGGAACCTATAGCCGGTACCTACTGTAACGAGAACGTTGATGATGTTGTTTAATCCAATGGCACCGTATTGAGATGGAAGGGGGAAATTCATGGGCAATTAGAGACAGGCCCGGGGCGTGGTGGAGGGGGGGCGGGGGGGAGCTGGGGGGGGGGGCCCCTGGAATCGTCGGAGAGGGACACGGGCCTGTGGATTTGGGGAGTATAACTCGGTGGCCGATCGCTCCTGCAGAGTTTATCCAGGGAAGGCGCGTTGGCTAGCTGAGGGCAGAATTCATGGCTGGACTTTTATTTTTTTTTTTTTAATATTTTTATTGATTTTTTTACAGAGAGGAAGGGAGAGGGAGAGAGAGTTAGAAACATCGATGGGAGAGAAACATCCATCAGCTGCCTCCTGCACGCCTCCCACTGGGGATGTGCCCGCCACCAAGGTCCATGCCCTTGACCGGGAATCGAACCTGGGACCCTTCCATCCTCAGGCCGACCCTCTATCCACTGAGCCACACCGGTCAGGGCTGGACTTTTATTTTTTAAGTAGAGGCTGGTCCCACAAAGATTCATGCCATAGGCCTTCCTTCCTCTGGCTGCCAGCACCGGTTTTCCTCTGGCTCCTGGGACCCAGGCCACAGAGGAGCCTTCAGCCTTCAGTCTTCACTGGGGGGGGGGGGGGGGCGAGGAGGGAGCCTTCAGTCTTCGCTCCGTGCCTGTGTATGCAAATTAACCCGCCATCTTTGTTGGGTTAATTTGCATACTCGCTCCTGATTGGCCGGTGGGCGTCGCGGAGGTACGGTCAATTTGCATCTTTCTCTTTTATTGCTGTAGATTTTATTTTTATTTTTAAATATATTTTTATTGATTTCAGAGAGGAAGGGAGAGAGAGAGAGAGAGAGAGGGAGAGACATCCATGATGAGAGAGAATCATGGATCAGCTGCCTCCTGCACGCCCCCTCCTGGGGATCGAGCCCACAACCCGGGCATGTGCCCTTGACCGGGAATCGAACTGTGACCTCCTGGTTCCTAGGTCAAAGCTCAACCACTGAGCCACACCTGCCAGGCGTATTTTTATTTATTTTTTTAATCTTTATGGTTGAAAGTATTACCTGTGTCTCCTTTTTCCCCCCTTGACCTCTCCCAGCCTGCCCTGTCCCCCACCCCAGGCCCTTCCCCTCACCCCCCACATTGTCTGTGTCCATGGGGGATGCATCGATGCATATAAGGTCTTTGGTTGATCTCTCCCCACCCACCCGCCCTCCCCCGCCTTCCCTCTGAGGTTGGACGGACTGTTCGATGCTCTGTGTCTCTGGATCTATTCTGTTCATCCGTGTATGTGGTTCATTCGCTTCCACGTCGGAGTGAGATCATGGGAGACGTGTCTTTCTCTGACAGTTTATGTCCCTCAGCTTCATGCTCTCCAGGTCCCTCCGTGCTGTCTCAACGGGAGAGAGACCCTCCTTTTTCACGGCTGCATAGTATTCCACGGTGTCGACGGACCACAGCTGTTTTATCGACTCGTCTACGGATGGGCACCCGGGCTGTCTCCAGATCTCAGCGATGGTCCGTGGCACCTCTGCGAACACAGGGGGACATGCATTCTTTCGGATCGGGGGTTTCTGAGTTCTTGGGGTATATTCTGATTCCGCTCTGCCCGAGTGTGCAGAGATCTGGAACGTCACGGGAACGTACACGGCTGGCATTTCGGATGCCAACGCTATTTTTTTAAAAAAAATACATTTTTGTTGATTTCGGGGAGGAAGGGGCTGGAGGGGAGGGGCTCCGGGGTTGAGCATCCACCTAGGAACCAGGAGGTCAGGGTTCGATTCCCGGTCAAGGGCACGTGCCCGGGTTGCGGGCTCGATCCCCAGGAGGGGGGCGTGCAGGAGGCAGCCGGTCCATGATTCTCTCTCCTCATGGATGTTTCTCTCTCTCTCTTTCTCCCTCTCTGAAAACAATAAAAATATATATATTTTTAAAAAGGGAGACATATGTATGACTATCGGTACTACCTTAAACAATAAAAAAAAAATCTGTAACAATAAAAGTGAAAAGAGTCACACACTTGTCGTCCACCTTTCCATACTGTCCATAGAGCATGGATTACTCATCTATGCTAATAAAAGGGTAATATGCTAATTAGAGCAGGAGACCTTCCGGACGTCCTTCCGGACAAAGCCATGGTGGTGGGGCTGAGGCAGAGGTGATTAGGGGCGAGCAGGCCAGCAGGGGGTGGGTGGGCAGTTGGGGGCGAGCAGGCCAGCTGGGGGGGGCAGTTGGGGGCAAGCAGGCCAGCTGGGGGCAGTTGGAGGCGAGCAGGCCAGCTGGGGGGGGCAGTTGGGGGCGAGCAGGCCATCAGGGGGGGCTGAGCAATTGGAGGTGAGCAGGCCAGCAAGGGGGGGGGCAGTTGGGGGCAATGAGGCCAGCAGTCAGAGTGGTCAGGGGCCATCAGGCAGGCAGGCAGGCGAGTGGTTAGGAGCCAGCGGTCCTGGATTGTGAGAGGGATGTCTGACTGCAGGATCGGGCCTAAATCAGCAGTCGGACATCCCCCGAGGAGGTCCCAGATTGGAGAGGGTGCAGGCCAGGCTGAGGGACACACCCCCCCCCCCCCCCGTGCACGAATCTCATGCACCGCGCCTCTAGTTGAGAATGAGATCCACGACTGCTATGCTTTCTACCAATCGGCTTAGATTTTCTACGCTTTCTGCTTGAACGCATCTTGAAATGTTTATCCACACGAACTGAAAAATGCTTGATTCGCCATTATGTAACCTAAAAAGTTTGAGGGGAAGGGTTGTTTTTTACCTTTTGTGGCTCCTGATACATACACGGAGTGGCCAGAGGATGATGATCTCTGAACGCAGAATAATCTGGCCACTCCGTGTGTGTATGTATATATTAGAGGCCCGGTGCATGAATTCGTGCATGGGTGGGGTCTGGCCAGCCTGGCCAGGGGGAGGGGACATGGTTGGTTGGCCGGCCTGCCTGCTGGTCGAACTCCTGGTCAAGGGGACCATGTGCATATGAGCCTTTTATTCTATAGGATAGACACGGAGTGGCCCGATGATGATGCATTCAGAGATCATCCTCATCTGGCCACTCCGTGTATTTCACCATGGATTGGGAAAAGAGATTCCTGGCTAATAAATGACGGATCCCCTTTATATTGAAGTAGAGGCCTGGTGCACAAATTCGTGCACGGGTGGGGTCCCTTGGCCTGGCCGGTGATCACGGCCGATGGGGGCCAGCCTGTCGGGGGAGGGACTGCAGGAGTTTGGCTCTGGGAGTGCACTGACCACCAGGAGGCAGCTCCTGAATAAAGCATCTGCCCCCTGGTGGTCAGTGTGCGTCATAGCAACCAGCTGGTCATCCAGTCCTAACGGTCGCTTCGGCGTTTATATATAGACTAGAGGCCCGGTGCACGAAATTCGTGCAATGGGAGGGGGTGTCCTTCAGCCTGGCCTGTACCTTCTCCAATCTGGGACCCCTCGGGGGATGCCCGACTGCCCGTTTAGGCCCGATCCTGCAGTCAGACATCCCTCTCACAATCCAGGACTGCTGGCTCCTAACCACTCCCCTGCCAGCATGATTGACGCCTAACTGCTCCCCTGCAGGCCTGGTCCCCCCCAACTTTCCTCCCCTGTAGGCCTGGTCCCCCCCCCCAACTGCCCTCCCCTGCAGGCCTGGTCCCCCCCCCAACTGCCCTCCCCTGCAGGCCTGGTCCCCCCCCCAACTGCCCTCCCCTGCAGGCCTGGTCCCCCCCCCAACTGTCCTCCCCTGCAGGCCTGGTTGCCCCCCAACTGCCCTCCCCTGCAGGCCTGGTCCCCCCCAACTGCCCTCCCCTGCAGGCCTGGTCCCCCCCCCAACTGCCCTCCCCTGCAGGCCTGGTCCCCCCCCCAACTGCCCTCCCCTGCAGGCCTGGTCCCCCCCAACTGCCCTCCCATGCAGGCCTGGTCCCCCCCAACTGCCCTCCCCTGCAGGCCTGGTCCCCCCCAACTGCCCTCCCCTGCAGGCCTGGTCCCCCCCAACTTTCCTCCCCTGTAGGCCTGGTCCCCCCAACTGCCCTCCCCTGCAGGCCTGGTTGCCCCCCAACTGCCCTCCCCTGCAGGCCTGGTCCCCCCCAACTGCCCTCCCCTGCAGGCCTGGTCCCCCCCCCAACTGCCCTCCCCTGCAGGCCTGGTCCCCCCCCAACTGCCCTCCCCTGCAGGCCTGGTCCTCCCCAACTTCCCTCCCCTGCAGGCCTGGTCACCCCAACTGCCCTCCCCTGCAGGCCTGGTCCCCCGCAACTGCCCTCCCCTGCCGGCCATCTTGTGACAATGTGGGGGTGGCCATCTTGTGATGACATGAGGGCAGCTATCTTGTGCCAACGTGGGGCGGCCATCTTGTGATGACGTGGTGGTGGCCGTCTTGTGACAATGTGGGGCAGCCATCTTGTGATGACGTGGGGACAGCCATCTTGTGATGCCAGGGCATGAGGGTCAATTTGCATATTTCCTCTTTATTACATAGGATAGATTTTTTAAAAAAAAACATGCAGTCAATTAGAGTAAGAACCCACTGTAATGTAAGAAAACAAGGTAATAATAAACAACATTTTTTGAGTGTCTCACACACACACACACACACAAGACAGTAGGAGAATTGATGGGAAACACAGCCGCCATTCCCAAAACACGCAGACGCGCTCCTGGGGGCCATCGGAGCGTTTCAAAACTCACGTCGAATCATCATAAAAATATTTCAGCGACCCCTGTAGACGCCGCCGGGAGACATACAGGAGAAAGGAGGGTGGACCGATGGACGGACGGACGAGGCACCTGACCCCTCACCTGTCGAAAACGTAGGGGAGACCTGGTACAGGACCCTCCACCCGGGGTCGAAGAGAAAGGAGATCTGGGCCCCAGCAGCGACGGAAAAGAGATGAACCGCAGGCGGAGAGACCGTCAGCACGTCTGTCCCACGGGCCACGCTGAGCCGCAGGCCTGCACCACGCCTGAAATTCTAACCGTGGGGGGGTCCCCAGGCCTGTGTCTGTTTTCTTCATAATGCGTGATCGCATCGGAAGGGGAAACCCATACCCGGGCATGATGTTCTCTTTAATTTTTAATTTTTATTTTATTTTTTTTTAAATCCATGAAAAGCATTTCTGGCCATCTGGTCAACCCGCCCGAAACCAAATGGGAGCTGATCCTCACGCCCCCTGCAGGCGGCACAGTTATGAGGCTTACATAAAATCGCCTCGTTTCTGGGGATTTGTGCCCAATTCAGACGGAGAAGAAAATGCCAGGAGGGGAGAAACACATAGAGTAGATTCATTCGGCCCAGCGCACTGCATTTTATCAATTTCTAAAAGACATGCCATAGATGAATATACCCCCTGGGTCTTTTTTCCCCTGTCTGTGCTCACATTCTTTTTATTTTTATTTTTATTTTTATTTTTATTTTTATTTTTAAAACTAGAGGCTGGGTGCACAAAATTCGTGCACGGGAAGGGGGTGTCCCGCAGCCCAGCCTGCACCCTCTGGCAATCGGGGACCCCTCAGGGGATGTCCGACTGCGGGATCGGGCCTAAACCGGCGGTCGGACATCCCTCTCGCAATCCGGGACCGCGGGCTCCTAACTGCTCGCCGGCCTGCCTGCCTGATCTCCCCTAACCACTCTGCCTGTTTGATAACCCCTAACAACTCACCTGCCTGCCTGCCTGATCGCCCCTAAGCACTCTGCCTGCCTCATCACCTCTAATCACTCTGCCTGTCTGATCACCCCTAACTGCTCGCCTGCCTGATTGCCCCTAACTGCTCACCTGCCTGCCTGATCGCCCCTAACCACTCTGCCTGCCTGATCACCCCTAACCACTCTGCCTGCCTGATCACCCCTAACCACTCTGCCTGCCTGATCACCCCTAACTGCTCACCTGCCTGCCTGATCGCCCCTAACCACTCTGCCTGCCTGATCACCCCTAACCACTCTGCCTGCCTGATCGCCCCTAACCACTCTGCCTGCCTGATCGCCCCTAACCCCTCTGCCTGCCTGATCGCCCCTAACCACTCTGCCTGCCTGCCTGATCGCCCCTAACCCCTCTGCCTGCCTGATCGCCCCTAACCACTCTGCCTGCCTGATCGCCCCTAACCACTCTGCCTGCCTGATCGCCCCTAACCCCTCTGCCTGCCTGATCGCCCCTAACCACTCTGCCTGCCTGCCTGATCGCCCCTAACCCCTCTGCCTGCCTGATCGCCCCTAACTACTCGCCTGCCTGCCTGATTGCCCCTAATCACTCTGCCTGCCTGATCACCCCTAACCCCTCTGCCTGCCTGATCGTCCCTAACCACTCTGCCTGCCTGATCGCCCCTAACCACTCTGCCTGCCTGATCGCCCCTAACCACTCTGCCTGCCTGATCACCCCTAACCCCTCTGCCTGCCTGATCGCCCCTAACTGCCTCTGCCTCGGCCCCTGCTGCCACGGCTTCGTCCGGAAGGATGTCCGGAATGAAGTCCAGAAGGTCGTTCGGCTGTCTGGTCTAATTAGCATATTACGCTTTTATTGTTACAGATATGTTTTTACTGATTTCAGAGAGAGATAGAAACATCCATGAGGAGAGAGAATCAGGGATCGGCTGCCTCCTGCACGTCCCCTCCTGGGGATCAAGCCCACAACCCAGGCCTGTGCCCTTGACCGGGAATCGAACCCTCACCTCCTGGTTCCTAGGTGGACGCTCAACCACCGAGCCACACCCGCCGGACTCTGAAATTGAACTTTTCATGTTAGTATAACACAGTGGTCGGCGAACTCATTCATCCGCAGAGCCAAATATCCACAGGACGACGATTGACATTCCTTTGGAGACCCCAATTTTTTTAAACTTAAACTTCTTCTAACGCCACTTCTTCCACATAGACTCGCCCAGGCCGCGGTATTTTGTGGAAGAGCCACACTCCAGAGGCCAAAGAGCCGCCTGTGGCTCGCGAGCCGCGGTTTGCCGACCACTGGTACAACAGAACCGTTTTTTTTTTTTTTCAGACTGAAATTATAATTTTACTCTAAATCCCTTATTTATTTATTTTCTTTTTTTAGTCTTTGATGTTGGCCTATTTTTTTTTTTTTTTCTGCAGCTCCTGTTAGTTTTAGCCTACGAGGGTCTTTTCTGGGGAAGACTCAGAAAAATCCATTCTTCGATGTCTCAGCCGCCCGCCCGTCGAGGGGGAAATCAAGGCTTTATACACACGGAGACATTTTTAAGATGCCTTTCGGGGAGGTTGCTTAGACTTGCGTTTTTTAAAAAATGCGGGCAGAGCCCTCACCGGTGTGGCTCAGCGGACAGAGCGTCGGCCTGCGGACGGAAGGGTCCCGGGTTCGATTCCCGGTCAAGGGCATGGACCTGGGTGGCGGGCACATCCCCAGGTGGGAGGTGTGCAGGAGGCAGCTGATCAGTGTTTCTCTCTCATCCATGTTTCTAACTCTCTATTCCTCTCTGTAAAAAAAAATCAATAAAATATATTTTAAAAAATAAAAAAAAATGCGGGCATGCCGGAGAGAAGGCCGGATGACCAATTGTCGCTTCTGGCTTCGTTATAAGTGAACTCTCTGCTTCCTTAACCTTAGCAACCTGCCAAAACTTGCTGTGAGGACCCCCCCCACACACACACACACACCCCAGGCCGGCCCAGGGAATGTCTCTCTTCAGAAGCCACGATTAGACATCGGCCGAGTATAAGGCCCCCCCAACCCGGGACAGGTTGTCTGAGGGGCAACATGTCAGGTCCCCTCAGAATCAACAGGCCGTACAAGTTGGAGAACCCTCAGGGCCTCAGAAATACCCACGTAAGGGCCTGTGGGATTTAGACACGTGGAGCCGATGAGGGGAGAAGAAAAGCGAGTGTCGAACGTCTTCTGAATCTGTTCCCACACGCCATCTCTTCACTTTAGACGGAAGCCTGTTTCCCAGACATATGTGTGTGTAAAACGGTGTGTGTGTGTGTGTGTGTGTGTGTGTGTGTGTTCATATATATATATATATATATATATATATATATATACAGCGAGTGGCCAGATGATGATGATCTCTGAACGCATCATAATTTGGCCACTCAGTGTGTATGTGTGTGTGTGTGTGTGTGTGTGTGTGTGTGTGTGTGTATATATATATATATATATATATATATATATATATATATATATTAGAGGCCCGGTGCGAATTCGTGCATGGGTGGGGTCCGGCCAGCCTGGCCAGAGGGAGGGGACATGGGCGGTTGGCCGGCCTGCCTGCTGGTCGAACTCCTGGTCGAGGGGACCATGTGCATATGAGCCTTTTATTCTATAGGATCGACACGGAGTGGCCAGATGATTATGCGTTCAGAGATCATCCTCATCTGGACACTCCGTGTAGGTCATACTTTCAATAATAAACATACATTTAAAAAAAAAAAAAAGAGCCCTCACCTGTGTGGCTCAGTGGATAGAGCGTCGGCCTGCGGACTGAAGGGTCCCAGGTTCGATTCCGGTCAAGGGCATGGACCTTGGTGGCGGGCACATCCCCAGGAGGGGGCGTGCAGGAGGCAGCTGATGGATGTTTCTCTCTCATCGATGTTTCTAACTCTCTATCCCTCTCCCTTCCTCTCTGTAAAAAAATCAATAAAATGTATTTAAAAAAAAAGATGTGCTTACAGTAAAAGTCTCTGACCTCAGGCAGCCGGGGTCACGGCCTCACAGAGCCCTGGCCTGATTGGCCAGGATGGGGAAGGAGGTTTAACTGGCTGTGATGAGGCCGGTCATTCGAGGGAACGCAGACAGGAGGGGCCGTCACCACCCGGCTTGAGGAGGGTAGAGAGCCTTCTGTAATCTATCCTGGTTGTCTAGTCAGATGGCTAGAGCATCATCCTAATACACCAGGGCTGTGGGTTCGATCCCCGGTCAGGGCACAGGCAAGATTCAACCAATGGATGCAGGAATGAGGCACCTAATGAATGCATTCAGGAGGCACCTAATGAATGCATACAAAAGGCAATCAAGTAGTGCATGAATGAGGCACCCAATGGATGCATACAAGAGACACCCAATGAATGCATACAAGAGGCATCCGATGAATGCATACAAGAGACACCCAATGAATGCATACAAGAGACACCCAATGAATGCATACAAGAGACACCCAATGAATGCATACAAGAGGCATCCGATGAATGCATACAAGAGACACCCAATGAATGCATACATGAGGCACCTGATGAATGCATACAAAAGGGACCCAATGAATGCATACAAGAGGCATCCAATCAATGCATACATGAGGCACCCAATGAATGCATAAATAAATAGCACAACAAATCAATCTCTCTCTCTCTCTCTCTCTCTCTCTCTCTCTCTCTCTCTCTCCTTCCCTATTCCTGTCTCTCTCTAAACTCAATCAATAAATTAAAAAAAACTAGCCCAGCTGGTGTGGCTCAGGGGTTGAGCGTCGACCTAGGAACCAGGAGGTCACGGTTCGATTCCCGGTCAAGGACACATGCCCGGGTTGTGGGCTCGATCCCCAGTAGGGGGCGTGCAGGAGGCAGCTGATCCATGATTCTCTCTCCTCATGGATGTTTCTCTCTCTCTCTCTCTCTCTCTCTCTCTCTCTCTCTCTCTCTCTCCCTTCCTATTCCTGTCTCTCTCTAAACTCAATAAATTAAAAAAACTAGCCCAGCTGGTGTGGCTCAGTGGTTGAGTGTCGACCTAGGAACCAGGAGGTCACGGTTCGATTCCCGGTCAAGGGCACATGCCCGGGTTGTGGGCTGGATCCCCAGTAGGGGGCCTGCAGGAGGCAGCCGATCCACGATTCTCTCTCCTCATGGATGTTTCTCTCTCTCTCCCTCTCCCTTCCTCTCTGAAATCAATAAAAATACATTTTTAAAAATAAGTTTTTTAAAAAAAACACACGAAAATCTCTTTTTCCTAAACAACCCATCTTGACTGACGTTTGCCACAAAACACACACACACACACACATGCACACACACATGCACAGACACTCTGTTCCCCACCCGGAAATGGCTTAATCCTCAGGGAGATGAGGGAGGCTGTCCCCCATTCTCCTCTCAGCCGCCCCCCCTCCCGCCCCCCAATCCCTACATCTCACTGAGCCTCACACGGTGGAAACATTTATCCGAGAAACCCCTTCTGCCGGGGGGCCCATCCTACATTCCAGAGCATCAGGCCCTGAGGATTATCCCAGAATAAATGCAGAATTCTTTCCTCCTCTTCTTCTTCGTGTTCTTCTTGTTTTCGTACAAAATGGCTTGATTTTTTCTGGCCTCGACGTCTGCCTTTATCCTAAGGAAAGAAAATGCAAACCTTTCAGGGTTTAAAAAAAAGAAAGAAAAAAAAAAAAGACGGTAAGGTTTCATATTTCCTGGATGGTTCAACACAAACCCATTTCCTTTGGGGGAAAAAAAAAAATTGTGAACAATGGGAGGTTTCAGAGGAAGACCAGTTTGGATAATCCTTCGTGTTTGGTTGTTTTTTTTTTTTGTTTTGTTTTTTTTTTCCAGGTCTCTGCCCGGGAGGAGGGTGATGAGGAGGTGAGGACATTCCAAATTCTCATATGGTTCCTGGGGTGGACTGACAGCCTCTGACCTGTGTCTGCAGGTTTCTGCTATTTTTAAAAAAAAAAAAAAAATCCTATCTAATAAAAGAGTAATATGCAGATGGACCATCACTCCAACACACAAGATGGCCGCCACAAGATGGCCAGCAGGGGAGGGCAGTTGGGAGGGACCAGGCCTGCAAGGGAGGGCAGTTGGGAGGGACCAGGCCTGCAAGGGAGGGCAGTTGGGGGCGATCAAGCCTGCAGGGGAGGGCAGTTAGGGGTGACCAGGCCTGTAGGGGAGGGCAGTTGGGGGTGACCAAGCTGGCAGAGGAGGGAAGTTGGGGGTTACCGGGCCTGCAAGGAAAGGCAGTTGGGAGGGACCCAGGCCTGCAGGGGAGGGCAGTTGGGGGCCATCAGACCTGCAGGGGAGGGCAGTTATGGGTGACCAGGCCTGCAGGGGAGGACAGTTAGGGGTGACCAGGCCTGCAGGGGAGGGCAGTTAGGGGTGACCAGGCCTGCAGGGGAGAGCAGTTGGGGGGGACCCAGGCCTGCAGGGGAGGGCAGTTGGGGGGAACCAGGCCTGCAGGGGAGGGCAGTTAGGGGCAAATAGGCTGGCAGGGGAGCAGTTAGGCATCAATCAGGCTGGCAGGGGAGTGGTTAGGGGGTGATCAGGCTGGCAGGCAGAAGCGGTTAGGGGCAATAAGGAAGGCAGGCAGGCGAGCCGTTGGGAGCCAGCAGTCCTAGATTGTGAGAGGGATCCCAGTGGGATCGGGCCTAAACGGGCAGTCGGACATCCCTCGAGGGGTCCCAGATTGGAGAGGGTGCAGGCTGGGCTGAAGGACACCCCCCCCATGCACGAATTTCGTGCACCAGGCCTCTAGTATATATATATTTGTATTGATTTGAGAGAGCAAGGGAGAGGGAGAGAGAGAGAGAAACATCCACGATGAGAGAGAATCATGGATCGGCTGCCTCCTGCACGCCCCCTCCTGGGGATCCAGCCCGCAACCCAGGCCTGTGCCCTTGACCGGGGATCGAACCAGTGACTTCCTGGTTCCTAGGTCGACGCCCAACCACTGAGCCACCCCGGCCGGGCTGGCTGCCTTCAATCTTCTCCGAGCGGAAATCCAGGTGGTGCTGGCACACCTCCAATGACAGACAGCTCACCACCCCCGTCCAGTATCCAAAAGGCAATCAATGAGCCCTGGCCAGTGTGGCTCAGTGGATAGAGCGTCGGCCTGCGGACGGAAGGGTCCCGGGTTCGATTCCGGGTCAAGGCCATATACCTTGGTGGCGGGCACATCTCCAGGTGGGGGGTGTGCAGGAGGCAGCTGATGGATGTTTCTCTCTCATCGATGTTTCCAACTCTCTCTCCCTCTCCCTTCCTCTCTGTCAGAAAAATCAGTAAAATATATTTTTTTTAAAAAAAAAAACAATCAATGAATGCATGCATGAGGCACCCAATGAATACATGCAATCAAGGAAGCATACATGAGGTAACAATGCATGCCTACAAAAAGGCAATCCATGAATGGACGGTGATGACCTTGAGACATCCCTCCTCGGTGCAGACCCCCCCAATCGCCCTCCGAGGGGGGTTCCTCATCCGTCTGCTGGCAGATGGGACGTCTCCCGCAAGGGGCAGACGTTCACATATTTGAGAGCAAACGTCACATCCTCCCCTAATTCCCCCTGTTCTGGGAGGTTTCGCTTCCTGGAGCTGAAGACAATTGTTCTTTTCTCCGTCGGCATAATGCCATAATTTAAAAAAAAAAAAAAAAATTGGCATTGATGGTGCTTTCTGTGGGCCGTCTCCCTGTTTGAATATATTTTTTAAAAAAAATTTTTTTTGGCATTGATGGTGCATTCTGTGGGCTGTCTCCCTGTTTGAATATTTTTTTAAATATATATATATTGATTTCAGAGAGGAAGGGAGAGGGAGAGAGAGAAAGAGAGAAACATCCATGAGGAGAGAGAGATTCATCAGTCGGCTACCTCCTGCACGCCCCCTACTGGGGACACAAGGATATTTTTCCATTCACTTTTCATTTATTTAATTTTTTAAAAAATATTTTTTATTGATTTCAGAGAGGAAGAAAGAGGGGGAGAGAGAGAGAGACAGAGAGAAACATCCATGATGAGAGAGATTCATGGACCGGCTGCCTCCTGCACGCCCCCTACTGGGGATGTGCCCGCAACCCCGGCACGTGCCCTTGACCGGGAATCGAACCCGGGACCCTTCAGTCCACAGGCCGACGCTCTATCCACTGAGCCACACGAGCTAGGGATGCTTTCAGGGGTCCTCAAACGACGGCCCGCGGGCCACAGGCGGCCCGCCGAGGACATGGATCCGGCCCGCAGGGTGCCGCTGCCTGTCCTGCTTAGCAGCCGACGCGTCCCGGGCCCGCAGGGCACATAGGAATTCGTTCATAGTTTTGTTTTGTTTTTTAAACGATAGTCCGGCCCTCCCACGGTCTGAGGGACAGGGACCTGGCCCCCTGTTTTAAAAGTTTGAGGACCCCTGATCTATAGTAATACTAGGGTCGATATGCAAATGGATCGGGATGCCGTCACAGTAATGACTGTTCAGCAGGCTGCGTGCGCTGCAGGCGCGGGTGGGCGGGGCTTACAGGCCAGGCTGGGGGACACCCCCCCCACCCTGAATGCATAAATTTCTTGCACCAGGCCACTAGCATGCTTATATATATATATATATATATATATATATATATATATATATATTATTGATTTCAGAGAGAGGAAGGGAGAGGGAGAAAGAGAGAGAGAAACATCCATGATGAGAGAGAATCATCGATCAGCTGCCTCCTGCACGCCTCCTACTGGGGATCGAGCCCGCAACCCAGGCATGTGCCCTTGACCGGGGATCGAACCAGTGACCTCCTGGTTTCTGGGTTGACGCTCAACCCCTGAGCCATGCCGGCCGGGCTAAAGTGACATGTCAATGAAAATGTGACCAGTTGTTCTCGAGAACCTAACCCTGCATTTTCCCGAAAGCGATGGGTCCATAGGTACTGAATGCATAAATTTCGTGCACCAGGCCACTAGTATATATATATATATATATTTATTTATTTTTTATTGATTTCAGAGAGAGGAAGGGAGAGGGAGAAAGAGAGATAGAAACATCAAGGATGGGAGAGAATCATGGACGGGCTGCCTCCTGCACGCCCCCTCCTGGGGATGGGTCCATGGTCACTTTGTGGACGGTATCTACCACGAATAATGAGAACAGACTGTGCCATGCACATAGTAACGAGGGAAAAAAACGAGTAAAGTTATGTTAGTATCAACGTAGAACTTAAAAAGAAAGACATCCTGCCCTGGCTGGTGTGGCTCAGTGGATAGAGCGCCGGCCTGCGGACGGAAGGGTCCCGGGTTCGATTCCCGGTCAAGGGCACGTGCCCGGGTTGTGGGCTCGATCCCCAGTAGGAGGCGTGCAGGAGGCAGCTGATCGATGATTCTCTCTCATCATGGATGTTTCTCTCTCTCTCTCTCTCTCTCTCTCTCTCTCTCTCTCTCCCTTCCTCTCTGAAATCAATATATATATATATATATATATATATATATATGTGTGTGTGTGTATATATATATATTTTTTTAAGTGAAATACTTAAAATAAGGTAAGAAGGATCACTAAAAAGCAATATTGAGAGAGGACATGGGATATACCTATCAGATAGATAAATATAGATAGATATAGATGATAGATAGATATAGATGATAGATAGATAGATAGATGATAGAGAGATAATTGATAGAGAGATGATAGATTGATAATTCATAGATAGATGATAGCTAGATAATTGATAGATGCAGATAGACAGAATACTACAGGTATATTTTAAATAAGCATATTAGAAACAACTTTAGGCCAACCTTTAAAACTCAGATACAATGAAGACGTCCTTGGATATTATAACATAAAGACACTCGTTGCATAATTTAAACTTTCCCCAGAAGGTAATTTCCAGGTTCATATACCTTGGCTGAGAAATTGAACAAATCCTTAAGAGAGAGAGAAAAAAAAAAATGCCACCTTCATAGAACCTTCCGGAATCTGCAAAAAAAAAAAAAAAAAAATACGCCCTGAACTCAATTCTTTTTTATGAGGTCAAACCCTGAGCAAGGAATTATTAAAAAACAGAAACACAGTAGTCTACCTCATTTACGAGCAAAGATGAAACATTAGCACGGTCTGGAATATATTTCTTTAAGGAAAAAAAAAGAAATAATAAAGAAATAATGAGGTGGGTTTGAAACTCCGGCCTCTGTGGAAAGAAGAAGAAAGAGGTGAGGCATTTCGGGGACCACCTGGCCCCCAGCTTTACAAATGACCCCTTTTTCACAGAGTCCGAGATTCGTCTTCAATCAAAAGCAAAAAAAACGGTCCGGGATCGGGCCTAAATCGGCAGTCGGACATCCCCCGAGGGGTCCCGTATTGGAGAGGGTGCAGGCTGGGCTGAGGGACACATCCCCCCCACCCAAACCCCACCCCCCGTGCACGCATTTTGTGCACCAGGCTTCTAGTCTATATATAGAAAAGCCTAATATGCAAAGTGTCCCCTCGGGAGTTCGACCGAATGGGAGTTCGACCGACCGGGAGTTTGATCGCTCTCTATGAGGTGCACTGACCACCAGGGGGGGTGGGCGCAAAATGAAGGGAGGTCTTGGACGGTAGCCGGCAGCCACTAGGGACCCTACTGGTGCATCCATTTCATGCACTGGGCCTCTAGTGAAATATTGAATACAATCCTCAGGCAGAGAGTTTCTGTTTTTTTTGTTTTGTTTTGTTTTTTAAATCCTCCCCCGAGGATATTTTCCCATTGATTTTTTTAAAAATATATTTTATTGATTTTTACAGAGAGGAAGGGAGAGGGATAGAGAGCCAGAAACATCGATGAGAGAGAAACATCCATCAGCTGCCTCCTGCACACCTCCCACTGGGGATGTGCCTGCAACCAAGGTACGTGCCCTTGACCGGAATCGAACCCGGGACCCTTCAGTCCGCAGGCCGACGCTCTATCCACTGAGCCACACCGGTTTCGGCCCATTGATTTTTTTAGAGACAGTGGGAGAGAGAGGGAGAGACAGAGAGACACATCGACGTGAGAGAGACACATCGAGGGGTTGTCTCCTGCACCTGTCCCCACCAGGGCCCGGGCCAGGGAGGAGCCTGCCACCGAGGTACATGCCCTTGAGCGGGAATCGAACCCGGGACGCTTCGGTCCGCAGGTCGACGCTCTATCCACTGAGCCACATTGGCCAGGGCGAGTATTTCCATTTTAACGTTGTCCCCCCAAAAAATGTAATGAGACCTGGAAACAGCCCAAATGCCCATCGGTAGACGAGTGGATCAAAAAGCTGTGGTCCGCCCTAACCGGTGTGGCTCAGTGGATAGAGCGTCGGCCTGCGGACTCAAGGGTCCCGGGTTCGATTCCCGGTCAAGGGCATGGACCTTGGTGGCGGGCACCTCCCCAGGTGGGGGGCGTGCAGGAGGCAGCTGATGGATGTTTCTCTCTCATCGATGTTTCTAACTCTCTATCCCTCTCCCTTCCTCTCTGTAAAAAATCAATAAAATATATTTTTTTTTTAAAAAAAGCTGTGGTCCGTGGACACCGTGGAATACTACGCAGCCGTGAAAAAGGAGAGTCTCTCTCCCCCGTTGAGACAGCACGGAGGGACCTGGAGAGCATGAAGCTGAGCGACATACGCCGGTCAGAGACAGACACGTCTCCCGTGTCCTCACTCCGACGTGGAAGCTAACGAACCACATACACGGATGAACAAAATAGATAAAGAGACACAGAAGCATCGAACAGACCGTCCCAGCCGTGGGCAAACGACGGCCCGCGGGCCGGATCCGGCTGTTCTATCCGGTTCTCTTGCTCTCCCCTCCGCTCCTTTACTTTGAATTTATATTCGTTCACACACACACTCCATCCATGCTTTTGTTCCGGCCCTCCGGTCCAGTTGAAGAACCCATGGTGGCCCTCGAGTCAAAAAGTTTGCCCACCCCTGGAGGGAAGGCGGGGGAGGGCGGGTGGGCGGGAAGAGATGAACCCATAAACGTGTCTGCATGGATGCATCCCCTATGGACACAGACAATAGTGGGGTGCAGGCTCCTGGGGTTGGGGGGACAGGGGTGGGCTGGAGGGGGGTCCATGGGGGAGTAACAGGGGGAGGACCTATGTAATATCTTTAGCGATACAGATGGAAACAAGAAGAAAAAGGCCATTCGTCTTTGTAACCATGTCCCTTAAAGCTGTAGGATCCTTGGAGGTGACGCTGACAGCGGACAGGCACATCCCAGCCGTCGGCTCAATTTCTTTTCATTTCATTTTATTTTATTTTTTAATATATTTTATTGCAACCGAAGGACTTGTACGCATGCATATCAGCATAACCAATGGATAAAAAACACCTGCGGGGGGGCAGGTAAAGGCATGTACGGGGGGAAGGGGAGGCCGGGGGCAGGTCAATGGGGAGAAAAAAAAAAAGGAGACATATGTACTACTATTTGTAATACTTCAAACAATTAAAAAAATAATAAAATAATAAAATAATAAAATATATTATTGATTTTTTTACAGAAAGGAAGGGAGAGGGATAGAGAGTTAGAAACATCGATGAGAGAGACACATCCATCAGCCGCCTCCTGCACGCCCCCCACCTGGGGATGCGCCCGCCACCCAGGTCCATGCCCTTGACCGGGAATCGAACCCGGGACCCTTCCGTCCACGGGCGATGACGCGCTACCCACTGAGCCACCCCGGTGAGGGCTCCCCTCATTTCACATCCAAATTGGATGTCGCTCATCAATGCGATTGGGTGATTAAGGGGCGGGGAGGGGAGAGGGATGGCCGGGATCACACGGTAAAATGATCCCGGCTGGTGTGGCTCAGGGGTTGAGCATCAACCTAGGAACCAGGGGGTCACGGGTTCGATTCCCGGTCAAGGGCACAGGCCTAGGGTGGTGGGCTCCATCCTCAGTGTGGGGCGTGCAGGGAGGCAACCCATCCATGATTTCTCTCTCTCTCTCTCTCTCTCTCTCTCTCCCTTTCCTTCTGAAATCAATAAATATATATATATATTTTTTTAATGACATTTTTTTTAATTAAAAATAAAAAAAATTCAGGGCCCCTAGACCATCTGGGGCACGTTGGGGGTCCACGTGGCCGTGAGGCAGGGACCAGCCAAAGGAAAAAAAAATAAATAAATAAAAATGGAAAAAAGTAAATAAGAATGTATCCAAAGGAACACGCTGCCCAGGGCGCGCGCGCACGGGCGCACGGGCGCACGGGCGCGCGAGGCGGCGTGGGGTGAGCGAGGGCAGTAATTAACTGTCAAGCTTGACGGATTAAAATTATGAAATTTAAAATCGCCGCGGATCTCTTTGTCATTGTCAAATTAGAAGTCGGGGGCGGGCGGGCGGGGGGGAGCCGGGGAAGAGATTGAATCCAAGATCGAGGGGGGCGGGGGGCGGGGGTGCCATTTCCAATTCCAACCGCGCGCGCGCGCGCCCCTGCGCACCCGAGCGCACCAGCATCCCTGCTGCCTGCGCGACTGCGGGGATGCGTTTGGTGCAAATGGGGGGACCCCCCCCCGCAAGTTGGAAAATATTTGGGGGAAACGTGACCTACTCCCGGGTGATGTGGACTCTTAGGTCAAGAAGGGACAGTCCCCCCCCTGCCCCCCACTCACACACTCTCTCTGTATTGGGGGAAAAGGGGGGGGGGGGGGAACTCCTGGGCCCTGGTTTCAATAGAGACGCAGAGGTCTGGATGCATTGGAAGGGACTGACCGGGGTCAGCGGGAGGGGAGTTGGGGGGATGGAGGAAGGAGGGTGAAGGGATGGAGCAAAAATATGTCTACACGGAGGGGCCAGATGATGATGATCTCCAATATATATATATATATATACTGGACCCCACCCATATATATATATTAGAGGCCCGGTGCATGAATTCGTGCATGGGTGGGGTCCGGCCAGCCTGGCCAGGGGGGAGGGGACATGGGCGGTTGGCCGGCCTGCCTGCTGGTCGAACTCCTGGTCGAGGGGACCATTTGATTATTAGCCTTTTATTCTATACCAGGCGTCCTCAAACTACGGCCCGCGGGCCACACGCGGCCCGCCGAGGACATTTATCTGGCCCGCCGGGTGCCCCTGCCTGTCCGGCTTAGCAGCCGACGCGTCCCGGGCCCGCCGTGCGCATAGGAATTTGTTCATAGTTTTGTTTTTTTTAAACGATAGTCCGGCCCTCCAACGGTCTGAGGGACAGGGAACTGGCCCCCTGGTTAAAAAGTTTGCCCTGACCGGTGTTGCTCAGTGGATAGAGCGTTGGCCTGCGGACGGAAGGGTCCCGGGTTCGATTCCGGGTCAAGGGCATGTACCTTGGTTGCGGGCACATCCCCAGTGAGGGGTGTGCAGGAGGCAGCTGATGGATGTTTCTCTCTCATCGATGTTTCTAGCTCTCTGTCCCTCTCCCTTCCTCTCTGTAAAAAAAGCAATAAAATATATTTTAAAAAAAAAGTTTGAGGACCCCTGTCTATAGGATAGACACGGAGTGGCCTGGTTATTATGCGTTCAGAGATCTATCATCATCTGGCCACTCCGTGCATATATGTATGAATATATGTATATATGTGTATACATATAGTGTGTGTATATATATGTATATGTTTATATATGTGTATATGCATGTGTGTATATATGTACATGTGTGTATATGTGTGTACATGTATATATGTATATGTTTATATGTGTGTATATGCATATGTGTGTATGTGTATACATATATATGTATATGTTTATATGCATATGTATATATGTGTGCATATATGCATGTGTGTATATGTACATGTGTGTATATATGTGTATGTGTGTGGGTTTAGCACACACACACTTGGAATCATTGTAAAGGCAGTCTTTATTAAAATACTAGGGGCTGTAAGAGATCAACCGAAGGACTTGTACGCATGCATATCAGCATAACCAATGGATACAAGACACCGGTGGGGGCGGGGGGGTGGGCAGGTAAAGGCATGTACTGAGGGGAAGGGGAGGCCGGGGGGAGGTCAATGGGGGTAAAAAAAAAAGGAGACATATGTACTACTATTTGTAACACTTCAAATATTAAAAAATAAAAATAAAATAAAAATAAAAGTTTAAAAAATAATACTAGGGGCCCGGCGCACGAATTCATGCAGCTTGAAAGGAACTGGGGGCAGCAAGGCTGCGTTGGACACAGGGGTGGGTCTCAGCTCATCCTCCGCTCCCCCCCCCACCCGCCCCTCCCACCACGGCCCCCAGTCCCTCGTCTGCCGGCAGCCCTGCTCCCGCCCCCACTGAGGGTGCAAAGCCATTGGGGCGGCCCCGATGGCCCCTCAGGCGCAGGGGGAGGGGGAGAAGCCCTCAGGGGGGACCTGGGCCGGCAACCACCACTCACACCCGCTGACAGCGCTGAGCCATCATCGGGACCAGCACCCCCCCCCCCCCCCCCCCCCGCTCAGCTGCTCCGCCATCCCACTCGGCCGACACCCGCTATCTTCTGTGCACGCCCCCTGGTGGTCCCTGCACGTCACGGTCGTCCCGCCGTTCGGTCTATTTGCATCTTTTAGGGTTTTAGGTCGATAGCTATTTCGTTTTCACCCACCTGGTGTGGCTCCGTGGTTGAGCGTGGACCTAGGGACCAGGGGGTCACGGTTCAAATTCAGGTCGGGGCACATGCCCGGGTTGCGGGTTCGATCCCCACTAGGCAGCCGATCCATGATTTCTCTGTCATCATGGATGTTTCTCTCTCTCTCTCTCTCTCTCTCTCTCTCTCTCTCTCTCTCTCTCCCCTCCTCTCCCTTCCTCTCTGAAATCAATAATATATATATATATATATATATATATATATATATATATATATATATATACACACACACTAGAGGCCTGGTGCATGAAATGCATGCACGGGGGGGGGGGGTCCCCCTCAGCCCGGCCTGCACCCTCTCTAATCGGGGACTGCTGGCTCCTAACCACTCACCTGCCTGCCTGCCTGATCGCCCCTAACCACTCTGCCTGCCTGCCTGATCGCCTCTAACTGCTCCCCTGACAGCCTGGCCACCCCCTAACTGCTCCCCCCTGCCTGCCTGATCGCCCCTAACCGCCTCTGCCTTGGCCCCTGCCACTGTGGCTTTGTCCGAAAGGATGTCCGGAAGACGTCCAGTCTAATTAGCATATCACCCTTTTGTTAGTATGGATATTTTTAAAAGTCTCTTGATTTTGGACACTGGGTGTGGGGGGATATAGCAAAGGACTGAGCCCTGCCAGCCGGCCTGTTGGATCAGCAGCCAGCGTCTAAAACCACAGTCAGGGTTCCGGTGGCTGGTAGATGAAGACTTTAATTTGCGGGCCCCCGCCCACCGCACCCAACAGTTTACCCATACTTGCTGAACTCTCGATACTATATGTGATCAGCTAAAATAACAGCCTCTACAATATCCAGCGCCCATAGATATGGGGGGAAAAAAAGATGCTTTGAAATATGATTAAGATCTAGAGATGGGAGCCTGCAGGTGCCTTTAGATACCGGGGAAGGTGCCCAAGCCAGTGTGGCTCCGTGGTTGAGCATCGACCTATGAACCAGGAGGTCACAGGTTCGATTCCCGGTCAAGGGCCCATGCCCAGGGTTGCAGGCTCCATCCCCAGGAGGGGGCGTGCAGGAGGCGGCCGATCCATGATTCTCTCTCCTCATTGATTTTCTTTTTGGGTAACCCTCACCCGGGGATCATTTCCGACTGATTTGAGAGAGAGTGTGGGAGAGAGAGGGAAAGACATAGACGTGTCTGAGACACACATCGATCGGTTGCCTCCCACCCGTACCCTTGACCGAAATCGAACCCGGGACCCTTCAGTCTGCAGGCCGATGCTCTATCCACTGAGCCACACCAGCTGGGGCTTTTAAAAATATACACGGAGTGGCCAGATGATGATGATCTCTGAACGCGTAATCATCTGCCCACTCAGTGTGTGTGTGTGTGTATGTATATATGTGTGTGTATGTGTATGTATGTATATATATATATATATTAGAGGCCCGGTGCATGAATTCGTGCATGGGTGGGGTCCGGCCAGCCTGGCCAGGGGGAGGGGACATGGGCGGTTGGCCGGCCTGCCTGCTGGTCGAACTCCTGGTCGAGGGGACCATGTGCATATGAGCCTTTTATTCTATAGGATAGACACAGAGTGGCCAGATGATGATGCGTTCGGAGATCATCATAACCTGGCCACTCCGTGTATATACTAGAGGCTCAGCGCATGAAATCGTGCAGGGGTGGGGTCCCTCGGCCTGGCCTGTGATCAGGGCCATCTTCTGCCTGCTCACCAGCCCCCGGTCTCCTCGGCGGCCCCCCACCTCACAGTGACTGGTCGAGCAGTCATTGTGGCCTTTTATTATATAGGATATATATATATAGTAATAAAAGGATAATATGCTAATTAGACTGGGAGACCTTCCAGACATCCTTCCAGACAAAGCCATGGTGGTGGGGCCGAGGCAGAGGCAGTTAGGGGCAATCAGGCCAGCGGGGGGGGGGGGGGGTGCGAGCAGTTGGGGGTAATCAGGCTAGGAGGGGAGGGCAGTTGGGTGCAATCAGGCCAGGAGGGGAGGGCAGTTGGGCACAATCAGGCCAGTGGGGGGGGGCAGTTGGAGGAGATCAGGCCAGGTGGGGAGGGCAGTTGGGGGCAATCAGGCCAGCAGGGGGGGACAGTTGGGGGCAATCAGACCAGCAGGGGAAGGCAGTTGGGGTCAAGAATGCCAGCAAGCAGAGTGCTTAGGGGCGATCAGGCAGGCAGGCAGGTGAGTGGTTAGGAGCCAGCGGTCCCAGATCGCGAGAGGGATGTCCGACTGCCGGTTTAGGCCCGATCCCAACCGGCGGTCAGACATCCCCCGAGGGGTCCCCGATTGGAGAGGGTGCAGGCCGGGGCTGAGGGAGCACCCCCCACCTCGTGCACAAATTTCATGCACCCAGCCACTAGTCTATATATTTAGTGATTTCAGAGAGAGGAAGGGAGAGAGAGAGAGAGAGAGAGAGAGAGAGAGAGAGAGAGAGAAACATCCATGAGGAGAGAGAATCACGGATCGGCTGCCTCCTGCACGCCCCCCTCCTGGGGATGGAGCCCACAACCCGGGCGTGTGCCCTTGACCGGGAATCGAACCCGGGACCCTTCCGTCCGCCAGGCCGACGCTCTATCCACTGAGCCACACCGGCCGGGGCACCCCCGTTCCCCGCTTTTGTTTGCCAGCCCTCTTGGAGGTGATGAGCTTCTTGCAAGAAAAAAAAGAAAGAAAGAAAAAGAAAAAAGAAACCATAATAAACAAAACAGCACACACACACACACACACACACACACACACACACACACCCCACAAAACACGGCAAGGTCTCAGTTTATTACAAGAGGGTCAGGTTCCGCCGACGCCTGCAATAAAGGAATTAGAGAGACCCGTTCCTGGGAAATTCCCTCCCCCCCCGCCCCCGCCCCAGCAGCATGAAGAGGATTTAAAGTGACAAGATCCAATTAGATTTAATTACCGGAGCTGTATTTTCATTTCAACTGACACGTTTCATTAAGGCCCCGCCGCCCGCTCGGAGCCGCCGAGCCCCGGCCAAATTGCATTTCCCCTAATACAGTTATTTTATGCAAACTTCCCGAGTATCTAATTGTCTACAACAAAATTAGACGCGGGGGGCAAAGGCGAGGGGGGGGGGGGCGCGGGTTGGTTTGTAAAATAAAAAAAGAAAAAAAAAAGGTGTTTCTTTGTTTGGGGATCCGAACACAGGGAGGTGGTGGGGTCTCAGTCCCCCTAGAAAGGCCCTGGCCGGTGTGGCTCAGTGGATAGAGCGCCGGCCTGCAGGCGGAAGGGTCCCGGGTTCGATTCCCGGTCAGGGCGCGTGCAGGAGGCCACCCATCGATGTGTCTCTCTCTCACATGGATGTGTCTCTCTGCATCGGAAGGAGGTGGGGGGGGGGGGTCGGGCCCTGGCCGGTGTGGCTCGGTGGATAGAGCATCAGTCCGTGGATGGAAGGGTCCCGGGTTCGAGTCCCGGTCGAGGGCGTGTGCCTGGGGTTGGGGGTTCACTCCCAGGTCCCCAGATGTGGCCACTCCCTTGCCAGCCTGATTGATGTCTAACTGCTCCCCTGCCAGCCTGGTCACCCCTAACTGCCCTCCCCTGCAGGCCTGGTCACCCCTAACTGCCCTCCCCTGCAGGCCTGGTCCCCCCTAACTGCCCTCTCCTGCAGGCCTGGGTCCCCCCACAACTGCCCTCCCCTGCAGGCCTGGTCACCCCTAACTGTCCTCCCCTGCAGGCCTGGGTCCCCCCACAACTGCCCTCCCCTGCAAGCCTGGTCACCCCTAACTGCCCTCCCCTGCAGGCCTGGTCACCCCTAACTTCCCTCCCCTGCAGACCTGGTCACCCCTAACTGCCCTCCCCTGCAGGCCTGGTCACCCCTAACTGCCCTCCCCTGCAGACCTGGTCACCCCTAACTGCCCTCCCCTGCAGGCCTGGTCACCCCTAACTGCCCTCCCCTGCAGGCCTGGTCCCCCCTAACTGCCCTCTCCTGCAGGCCTGGGTCCCCCCACAACTGCCCTCCCCTGCAGGCCTGGTCACCCCTAACTGTCCTCCCCTGCAGGCCTGGGTCCCCCCACAACTGCCCTCCCCTGCAAGCCTGGTCACCCCTAACTGCCCTCCCCTGCAGGCCTGGTCACCCCTAACTTCCCTCCCCTGCAGACCTGGTCACCCCTAACTGCCCTCCCCTGCAGGCCTGGTCACCCCTAACTGCCCTCCCCTGCAGGCCTGGTCACCCCTAACTGCCCTCCCCTGCAGGCCTGGTCACCCCTAACTGCCCTCCCCTGCAGGCCTGGTCCCCCCACAACTGCCCTTCCCTGTAGGCCCAATTGACCCCAACTTCCTTCCTCTGCTGGCCGGGTTCCCCCCAACTGCCCTCCCCTGCAGGTTTGATCGCCCCAAACTGCCCTCCCTATGTCTCTCTCGTCCATCAAGGTTTCTCTCTCTCTCTCTCTCTCTCTCTTTCTCTCTCTCTCCTCCCCCCTCCCTCCCACTCTCTCTAAAAATCAAGGGGGAGGAGGAATATCCCCAGATGAGGATTAACAAAACAAAAAAACAACAAAAAAAAATCAATCAATAAATGCATAAATATGTGGAACAACAAATGAATTCCTCTCTCTCTCTCTCTCTCTCTCCCCCCCTCTCTCTCTTTCCCCCATCCTTTCTCTCTCTCTCTAAAAATCAATCAGTTATAAACTAATTGTAAACACCGCTCGATCCTGGAGGTTGGGACCAGCTTGCCGGGACTCCACACCAGCGTGCGGTATGCAGTCGGCGTTCCATACATGCTCGACGGAGAACCGTACGGGAGTCAGACTGGCTTCCTGGACGTCCGATCCTTCCGAGTCTGCGCACGCGGGGTCTGCTTGGCCTCAGGAGACTCGACCCAGGGCAGAGCCAGCCTCCCACTTTAATCGCACGGCCTTCCGGAATGTTCCAGCCAGGCCGTTGTCTCATTTCCCGTGGAAAATGAAACCCCAGACAGGGCTGGCTCCAATGGTCCCTGTGCCAATTGACGTATTTTTAAAATATATATCTCTGTCTATAAGCCCCGAAGCGACCGTTACGACCGAACGACCGGTCGCTATGACGTGCACTGACCACCAGGGGGCAGACGCTCAATGCAGGAGCTGCCCCCTGGGGGTCAGGGCACGCCCACAGCCAACCTCCCGTGGTCCCTCCCCCCTGCCGGCCACTCCCCCCCCCCACATAGGCCACGATCGCCGGCCAGGCCGAGGGACCCCACCCGTGCATGAATTCATGCACCAGGCCTCTAGTATATATCTATATATCTATATCTATATCTATATCTATGTCTATGTCTATGTCTATGTCTATGTCTATGTCTATGTCTATGTCTATGTCTATGTCTATGTCTATATCTATATCTATATCTATATCTATCTATATCTATATCTATATCTATATCTATATCTATATATCTATATCTATATCTATATCTATATCTATCTCTATCTCTATCTCTATCTCTATCTCTATCTATCTATCTATCTATCTATCTATCTATATATATATATATATATATATACGCACAGACACACACACTGAGTGGCCAGATGAGGATGATCGCTGAACTCATAATAACCTGGCCACTCCGTGTCCATCCTATAGAATAAAAGGCTAATATGCAAATGGTCCCCTCGACCAGGAGTTCGACCAGCAGGCAGGCCGGCCCACTGCCCATGTCCCCTCCCCCTGGCCAGGCTGGCTGGACCCCACCCCTGCATGGATTCATGCACCGGGCCTTTAGTATCCTATATAATAAAGAGGTGATATGCAAATTGACCCTCACGCCCTTGCATCACAAGTTGGGCCCCCCCCTCCACTTCGTCACAAGATGGCCGTCCCCATGTCGTCACAAGATGGCCGCCCTCACGTCATCACAAGATGGCTGCCCCCCACATTGTCACAAGATAGCCGGCACGGGGAGGGCAGTTGGGGGCGACCAGGCCTGCAGGGGAGGGCAGATGCGGGAGATCAGGCCTTCAGGGGAGGGCAGTTGGGGGCGATCAGGCTGGCAGGCAGGCAGGCGAGTGGTTAGGAGCCAGCAGTCCCGGATTGTAAGAGGGATCGGGCCTAAACGGGCAGTTGGACATCCCCCAAGGGGTCCCAGATTGGAGAGGGTGCAGGCTGGGCTGAGGGACAACCCCCCCTCCAGTGCATGAATTTCGTGCACCGGGCCTCTAGTACAGGCGTCCTCAAACGACGGCCCACGGGCCACAGGCGGCCCGCCGAGGACATGGATCGGGCCCGCCGGGGGCCGCTGCCTGTCCTGCTTAGCAACCGACGCGTCCCGGGCCCGCCGTGCGCATAGGAATTTGTTCATAGTTTTTTTTTAAAACTATAGTCCGGCCCTCCAGCGGTCTGAGGGACAGGGAACTGGCCCCCTGTTTAAAAAGTGTGAGGACCCCTGGTCTAGTATATATATATATATATATATATATATATATATATATATATATATATATATATATATTCCTATTGATTCTAGAGAGGATAGGAGAGGGAGAGAGAAACACCCCCCCCCCCTTAGTGGCGATCGAGCCTGCAACCTGGACATGTATCCTTGACTGAAATCGAACCTGGGACCCTTCAGTCTGCAGGCCAATGCTCTCTCCAGCGAACCAGGCTAGGCTGGCTAAACTCCATATGTTTTGTATTTCTTAAAATATATGTATATTTTTCTTAAAATATATATATATCGCCCCCAACTGCCCTCCCCTGAAGGCCTGATCTCCTGCATCTGCCCTCCCCTCCCCTGCAGGCCTGGTTGCCCCCAACTGCTCTCCCCTGCCGGCCATCTTGTGACAATGTGGGGGGGCAGCCATCTTGTGATGACATGAGGGCGGCCATCTTGTGACGACATGGGGACAGCCATCTTGTGACGAAATCTGTGCACAGGTAGGGTCCCTAGGCCTGGCCGGCGATCAGGGCCCATCTGCGGGGTGACCGATGGGGCAATCGGGGGGCCCCCTGCTGGCATCCACCTTGGCTGGCCTGGGGCCTGCAGACTCGGGGCCGCTCCCACTTTGAGCTTTGGGCCCCCTGGTGGTCAGTGCACGTCATAGCGACCGGCCGTTCTGCCATTCCGTCGATTTGCATATTAGCCTTTTATTATATAGTATATTTTTTATTGATGTCAGAGAGGAAGGGAGAGAGAGAAACATCCATGATGAGGAGAGAGAATCACGGATCGGCTGCCCCCCTACTGGGGATGGAGCCCGCAACCCGGGCATGTGGCCCTGACCGGGAATCGAACCTGTGACCTCCTGGTCCCCAGGCCGACGCTCCACCGCTGAGTCTCGCCGTCCGGACCCAATCGACATACGGATCCAATTCCTGCCTATTCCGGCGCCGTGCTGCTCATAGGAATTGCCCCAACATCAGGAAGGTACCCCCCCCACCACCACCACCCCCCCCCCGGCCCTCCTACCCAAACCCAGCAAACCCGTCTCCCCTCCATGGGGACAGGTGACACATCTCGGTCACCCCGCCGGCCGTCCCACCGGCGAGCGAGGCAGCGTCTGGCGTTACGGATGCTTTCTAAATTTCCATTTTCATAAAATAAATGGAGACGCGGGCGGATCACGGGCGCTGTTCCATATGTATGAACTGCCGCTCCCGAATCAATCCAGGAATCCCGGATTAATCATCGCAGCCATTACCTGGCCGAGGGTGCCTACACCACGAACGGAACCACCGTTCTCTCTCTCTCTTTTTTCTTTTTTTTTTAAACTGTAATGAAAAGCCACTCAGGACCCCATCGGCTGTTGGAGGAATTCATCCGACGATGGATGGATGGCGATTCTGACAACACATTCTCTCAGCTTCTCTGGGGGCCCAAATACAGGTGGGGTGTTCAGGATAGGAATAAGTGTGGTTTGTTTTTTTTTTTACTTCAAAAAATTAAAAAAAAAAAAAAGCCATTCTGGCTTCCTGGGCGGTGGAGATGAGAAACATTCGTCTTGTGCGCCCGGGAGCCGAACAGAAATGAGGGTGCTCGGACCCCTGATTGTAATGGGACCAGGTGAGAATAGAACGGGAATCAGATGGCCGGGCCTGGCCGGTGTGGCTCAGTGGTTGAGCGTCGACCTAGGAGCCAGGAGGTCAGGGTTCGATGCCCAGTCAAGGGCACAGGCCCGGGGTGTGGGCTCGATCCCCAGGAGGGGGTGTGCAGGAGGCGGCTGATCCATAATTCTCTCTCCTCATGGATGTTTCTCTCTCTCCTTTCCTCTCTGAAGTCAATCAATATATATATATATATATATATATATATATGGAGTGGCCAGCCACTCCGTGTACATCCTATAGAATAAAAGGCTAATATACAAATGGTCCCCTTGACCGGGAGTTCGACCAGCAGGCAGGCCAGCCAACTGCCCATGTCCCCTCCCCCTGGCCAGGCTGGCCGGACCTCACCCATGCACGCATTCATGTACCGGGCCTCTAATGTATATATATATGTACACACACATACACGGAGTGGCCAGATGAGGATGATCTCTGAACGCATCATCATCTGGCCACTCCGTGTCTGTCCTATAGAATAAAAGGCGAATATGCACATGGTCCCCTCGACCGGGAGTTCGACCAGCAGGCAGGCCGGCCCACCGCCCATGTCCCCTCCCCCTGGCCAGGCTGGCCGGACCCCACCCATGCACGCATTCATGCACGGGGCCTCTAGGAAGGGTATAAGTTCTTTAATTGATCTCTTCTCGGCCCTCGAACCCCAGCCCGGGTATGTCAGTCTGTTCTCATGCCTCCCCGTTTCCCGTCTTATTCTGTTGGTCGATTCATCGTGTTCATTAGATTCCACGTAGGAGGGAGATCCTGGGATGTGTGTCTTTTTTTTTTTTTTTTTAAATATATTTTTATTGATTTTAGAGAGGAAGGAAGAGGGAGAGATAGAAACATCCATGATGAGAGAAAATCATGGATTGGCTGTCTCCTGCAAGTCCCCCACTGGGGATCGAGCCCACAACTCGGGCATGTGCCCTTGGCTGGAATTGAACCTGGGGCCTTTCAGTCTGCAGGCTGATGCTCTATCCACTGAGCCACACCGGCTAGGGGTGGATGTGTGTCTTTCTCAGACTCGCTTACTTCCCTCAGCATCATGCTGTCCAGGTCCCCTCCCGGCCGGTCTCAGAGGGTAAAGAAATGGGGTTCCAATCTTCGCCATCCTCGTTGCCCTGGCCGGTTCGGCTCAGTGGATAGAGCAGTGGGCCTAAGGCAGAGAAGGCTGCCAGCTCTCCCCCCCCCCCCCCCCGCGGGACCTGTGCAGGAGGCAACCCATCCATGTGTTTCTCTCACTTCCCATGTTTCCATCGTCTGTCTTCCCCCTCTCTCTCTCTTCCACGCTCTCTAAAAATCCATGGGGGGAAAAAAATGAAAAATAATAAAAATAAAAATAATAATAATAATAATAAATATAAAAATAAAAGTAAAAATAATAAAAATAAAAATAAAAATAAAAGTAAAAATATAAATATAAATATAAAAATAAAAATAAATATAAAAATAAAAGTAAGCCAAAACCGGTTTGGCTCAGTGGATAGAGCGTCAGCCTGCGGACTGAAAGGTTCCGGGTTCGATTCCGGTCAAGGGCATGTACCTTGGTTGCGGGCACATCCCCAGTAGGAGGTGTGCAGGAGGCAGCTGATCGATGTTTCTCTCTCATCGATGTTTCTGACTATCCCTCTTTCTTCCTCTCTGTAAAAAAAATAAATAAATAAAAGTAAAAATAAAAATAAAAATAAAAATAATAAAAATAAAAAAATAATAATAAATATAAAAATAAAAGTAAAAATAAAAGTAAAAATAATAAAAATAAAAGTAAAAATAAAAATATAAAAATAAAAATAAATATAAAAATAAAAGTAAAAATAAAAATAAAAATAAAAATAAAAATAAAAAATCCATGGAAACATATCCTGGGGTGAGGATTAACAACAACAACAAAAAAGGATTCTTGTTTAGGAGCCTGGCTTTAAATATGCAAATCAGGAGAGAGGGGGCGGGGGGGCTGGAGACCCCAAGACCCCCCGGGGAACCCGCTTTGCATCTCAAAAGCCTCTTGATGGACACAAGCAGGTGCAGGAGGTCCCCCCCCCTCCTCCTCCGCGAGCTCACTCTCTGGGGGTCGGTGCTGGGGGGAGGGGGGTGTTGGAGAATGGCAATGGATTGCATGCAACTCCCCAGGAGCGAATGACCCTGAAAACAGCGGGGGACCCCCCCGCCCCGCGCCCCGCTCCCCGGAGTCCATCCCTTAATCGTGTGCTTTCTGCCTTGTTGACTTTAAAGCATTGAGGTTGGCGGCCGCTGGCAAAGGGGTCCCTTTTCAGAACTTTGGTCTGGGGCCTCCAGACCTCATCTGCCCCACGCATGGCCCTGCGAAGGGGCCGGAATCCACGCTCCGGCTGCGGGGACCTCCACCCGCGCGCCTCGCTGCGGACTTGGGGACAGGGGCGCACGGACAGGGGCGCGCGGAGGGGCCCTCCTAGGCCCAACCTCCCCGCGCGTCCCATTAATTCAATTAGAGGGGGGCGGGGGGGTACCCCGTGGCACCCAGAGAGCACCCAAGCGCCTCTCTCCATCGTGACAAATTGCCCAGCGCTTAGCGCGCACAGAACCGGGCGCACGGGGGCGGGGGCGGGGGGGTGAAGGGAGCGGGGAGGGAGGGAGGTGTTCATTCCTGTTAATTTCCCCACTAATTCTCAATTACGGTCAAATGAAGCCATACATCACGCCGACAGCGGGAATCGATAGAAATGGAGTTGTTTTTTTTTTTTTTCCCCCGGCGTGATTGGCACCCTCGCCAAAGCTTTCCTGTAAGTTGGTTTAAGAAGGTGAGCGCTTCTCACCGGAAGGGCGGGCGCGGGGAGTAGGTGGGGGTCACCAGCGGAGGGACGGACGGACTGATGGACGGGGGGCGGGGGGGTGGCCACTGCGTATGCCTCGGGGACCCCCCTCAGCACCCTCTTCCTCCCCACCCACCGAGCCGGCCTTGAGGGACAGACCTTTGGGGACATCGTTCATTTCCGCACTGCCTCCCCCCGCCCCCCGCAATGAGAAACAAAATTACATTTGGCCGCTGCGCCTTCGCTACAGAAACCATTTGAATGTTTCATAGTAACGAAATTCCCTCCCCAGACGAATCGCACCCCCCCAGCCCCCCGCACACCCCCTCGCCCCCCCCCCCCCCCGCCCTGCTGTAGGACAATATCCTGGGGCGCTGGGGGACCGAAATACATCTGTGTCACTCCGTAGAGGCCTTTCCGATGTCATTCATTCACCTCGGCCGGTAAATGAGGCCGCCCCGCCGAACACAATGGAGCGCGCGCGCGCGCAAACGCGCAAAAGCGCACCGCCCAGGGATGGGGAGGCGGGAGGTGGCACGGGTCCTCCCCAACCTCCACCACCACCAGCTCCACCACCTCGTCCTGTCCCTGTTATTAATTTGCAGCCCGGGTTTTTTACATTCATGAGGCCGAGATTGAAATGTAAATGAAACACGGACAGCTTCGGGGAGGAGGGTGGCGGCTGCGTCCAGACTTGGGGGTGGAGAGAGAGAGAGACAGAGAGAGAAATAGTTATGACTCTCTCGCGCGTCTGGGGTGGGGAGAGAGGTGAGCAGGCCCCACATCCATCACCAGGTGCAGAGGGAGCGATGAATAATAAAAAAAAAAAAAATTCTTTTTTTTTTCATCTCCGAGCGAAGGAGGAAATGCCAGATTATCAACTACCTGTTGTCCGCGGGGCCGCTAGCGCGCGCGCGCGCCTCGGGAGCCAGCCACACGGCTTCTCCGCTATCTCCGACGGCTCTCATGTTTTCTAGGGCGCCTTTAAAAAAAAAAGAAAGAAAAGAAAAAAAAAGGAATATTGTTGAAAGAATTACAGATGCCCCCTCCCCTGCCCCATTTCCCCCGCCCCCCGGTGACCCCCTTCAGCCCCCTCCCCCCCACCCCTCGTCCCCCCTCCCCCAAGCCCTCACCACCTTATTGTGCGTGTCCACGGGTCATGCCTCTATGCATACAAGGTCTTTGGTTCATCTCTTTCCCCCCACGTCCCCCCCCCCAACCCCTGGCCTTCCCTCTCAGATTCCTCCCTCTGTTCCATGTCTCTGGATCCGCTCCGTCCACCAGTGTCTTTTATTCTTCTATATATATATTTTTTTAAAAATAATAATAATTTATGTATTTATTTCTAAACACATTTTTGTGGATTTCAGAGAGGTAGAAAGATCCGTGAAGAGAGAGAATCGTGCACCATCCACACCGGGATCTGGACTGCGACCCCAGGGCGCACGTGCCCTTGGCCAGCCAGGGCCATCGATGTATTTATTATTATTATTATTATTATTATTATTATTTATTCATTCGATTCCACGTAGGAGGGAGATCATGGGATATGCCTGTCTTTCTCGGAC
Source organism: Plecotus auritus (assembly GCF_963455305.1). NCBI lineage: Eukaryota > Metazoa > Chordata > Mammalia > Chiroptera > Vespertilionidae > Plecotus > Plecotus auritus. The sequence continues at coordinate 295,613 of NC_137784.1, read as the reverse complement.
CGGCTTATGTCTCTCAGCATCCTGCTTTCCCGGTCCCTCCGTGCTGTCTTAACGTTTAAGAGATTCTTTCTTTTATTATTATTATTATTATTATTATTATTATTATTATTATTATTATATGTTTTACAGCTATCCATGTTGCCTGATGATGTCGGTGGCCTCTCCATTTATCGCTTCCCCGAGAGCTCCCCGCACCCCCCCCCACCTAGAGGTGTGCGTATTAGTGACAGATGGGGACCCGAGAGTACCCCCCATCCCCTCCCCCGCCGCTCCCCACCCTCACCCCGGCTTGGGGTCGCCCTGAGCCATCCAGTTGCACACTTTTTTCTCCGCGTCTCCCCAAGCCCCCCAGGGACACCCCAGCCTCCACTAATGACTTTTGGTTTAAATTCATCCCCTGCTCCCAAATGCAGACAAAGAGGCAGCCGGCTTGGTCCTGAGGGTCCCCCCCACCCCCCCAACCTCCCCCCTACCCCCCAGACGCCAGGCTCCCCTAGTTGGGTTTGTACTGTTCACATAAAAAAAAAAAAACAAACATGCAAACTTGTAAGGAATTGTTTTGTGCCCTGACCAGTGTGGCTCAGTGGATAGAGCGTCGGCCTGCAGACGGAAGGGTCCCGGGTTCGATTCCGGTCCAGGGCAAGGACCTTGGTTGCGGGCACATCCCCAGGTGGGGGGGGGGTGTGCAGGAGGCAGCTGATGGATGTGTCTCTCTCATCAAAATGTTTCTAACCCTCTCTCTCTCCCTTCCTCTCTGTAAAAAAAAAAAAAAATCAATAAAATATATTTAAAAAAAAAAAAAAAGAATTGTTTTGTGAGCGTATGGGAGCCACCCTGTGGGCCATGGTCCCGGGGAAGCAGAATCTCAATGGATTTTCACCTCGTTTGAGGCAAGACAGTCCCAGGAGCAGAAGTAGCCCTGGCCGGTGTTGCTCAGTGGTTAGAGCGTCGGCCTGCGGACGGAAGGGTCCCAGGTTCGATTCCAGGTCAAGGGCACAGGCCAGGGTTGTGGGCTCCATCCCCAGTAGGGGGTGTGCAGGAGGCAGCCTATCCATGATTCTCTCTCCTCATGGATGTTTCTCTCTCTCTCTCTCTCTGTCTCTCTCTCTCTCTCTCTTCCTCCCTGAATTCAATAAAAATATATTTTATCCCTCGCTGGTTGGGCTCAGTGCATAGAGCGTCGGCCTGCGGACTGAAGGGTCCCGGGTTCGATTCCAGTCAAGGTCACATGCCCTTCGGTCCGCAGGCCGACGCTCTGCCCACTGAGCCACACTGGCCAGGGCTAAAATCCACATTTTAAGAGAAATATTTAAAACAGGAAAAAGACCCCTGGCCGGTGTGGCTCCGTGGATAGAGTGTCGGACTGAGAACGGAAGGGTCCCGGGTTCGATTCCTGGTCAAGGGCACAGGCCCGGGTTGCGGGCTCCATCCCCAGTAGGGGGCGTGCAGGAGGCAGCCGATCCATGATTCTCTCTCATCATGGATGTTTCTATCTCTCTCTCCCTTCCTCTCTGAAATCAATAAAAAATACACTGAGTGGCCAGATGAGAATGATCTCTGAACACATCATCATCGGGCCACTCCGTGTCGATCCTATAGAATAAAAGGCGAATAGGCAAATGGTCCCCTCGAACAGGAGTTGGACCAGCAGGCAGGCCGGCCAACCGCCCATGTCCCTTCCGTCTGGCCAGGCTGGCCGGACCCCACCCATGCACGAATTCATGCACTGGGCCTCTAACATATATATATTTACACACACTGAGTGGCCAGATTATTATGCGTCCAGAGATCACAATAATCTGACCATTCAGTGTATATTTAAAAGAAAAAAAAAAAAAGATTATAGGACGACCCATCAGCACAACCCACGGTTCAGACGGCTGGCGTCTCTCTCCTCGTTCCAAACGTGTTGCTAATTGCTCTTCAAACGCATAGTTATTGTCTCATAAAATCTTCCACGCCGTCCCCGGGCCCCGCTGTGGATTTCAGAGCAACTGTTAACGGATGATGTATCATCACGGATTATGCTAATCAGGCCGGTTAATAGCCCATCTGGTATTCAGCCTTCGATTATGTACACGGAGTGGCCAGATGAGGATGATCTCTGAACGCATAATCATCTGGCCACTCAGTATATATATGTGTGTGTGTGTGTGTGTGTGTGTGTGTGTGTGTGTGTGTATAGATATAGATATAGATATAGATATAGATATAGATATAGATATAGATATATAGATATATAGATATATAGATATATAGATATATAGATATATAGATACATAGATATAGATATATAGATATAGATATATAGATATATAGATATATAGATATATAGATATATAGATATATAGATATATAGATATAGATATATAGATATAGATATAGATATATAGATATATAGATATATAGATATATAGATATATAGATATATAGATATATAGATATATAGATATATAGATATATAGATATATAGATATATATATTAGAGTCCCAGTGCATGAATTCGTGCATGGGGTGGGGTCCAGCCAGCCTGGCCAAGGGAAGGGGACATGGGCGGTTGGCCGGCCTGCCTTCTGGTCGAACTCCTGGTCTAGGGGACCATGTGCATATTAGCCTTTTATTCTATAGGATGGACACGGAGTGGCCAGATGATGATGCGTTCAGAGATCATCCTCATCTGGCCACTCCGTGTATGTGTGTGTACATATATATACATTAGAGGCCCGGTACATGAATTCGTGCATGGGTGGGGTCCGGCCAGCCTGGCCAGGGGGAGGGGACATGGGCGGTTGGCCGGCCTGCCTGCTGGTCGAACTCCTGGTCGAGGGGACCATTTGCATATGAGCCTTTTTACACTGAGACTGTGAGGGAGGGATGGCCGTGGTCATTTTTTTTTACATCAAAACACAGCTTCTGCCGAAACCGGTTTGGCTCAGTGGATAGAGCGTCAGCCTGCGGACTGAAAGGTCCCAGGTTCGATTCCGGTCAAGGGCATGTACCTTGGTTGCGGGCACATCCCCAGTGGGAGGTGTGCAGGAGGCAGCTGATCGATGTTTCTCTCTCATCGATGTTTCTAGCTCTCTATCCCTCTCCCTTCCTCTCTGTAAAATATCAATAAAATATATATTAAAAAAAAAAAAAAACAGCTTCTGACCGTGGCCGGTGTGGCTCAGTGGTTAGAGCGTCGGCCTATAGGAACAAGTCAGGGCTCGATTCCGGGTCAAGGGCACATGCCCGGGTTGTGGGCTCCATCCCCAGTAGGGGGCGTGCAGGAGGCAGCCAATCCATGATTCTCTCTCATCATGGATGTTTCTGTCTCTCTCCCTCTCCCTTCCTCTCTGAAATCCATAAAAATTAAAGTCCTAACCAGTGTGGCTCAGTGGATAGAGCGTCGGCCTGCGGACTGAAGGGTCCTGGGTTCGGTTCCCGGTCAAGGGCATGGACCTTGGTGGCTGGCACATCCCCAGGTGGGGGGCGTGCAGGAGGCAGCTGATGGATGTTTCTCTCTCATCGATGGTTCTCTCTCATCGATGGTTCTTTCTCGTCATAGACGTTTCTCTCTCCCTCTCTCTCTCTCTCTCTCTCTCTCTCTCTCTCTCTCTCTCTCTCTCTCCCTCTCCCTTCCTCTCCGAAATCAATTTTTTGAGAGGTCTACGGAGGACCCCAGCCGGCCGGGATGAGTCATTGACACTTCACAGCCCCGTCCACGTGGGCCACGCAGACCGAATTGTCCAAACAGCTGAGCCGAGAGGGGATTTCTCCCAAGATCACAGCTCCGTGGCCCTAAGGACACATCCCTCCTCCTTCCCTTCAAAAGGCCAGGGCTGATCAATTAAACATGCTCTTAGCTTTTCTGATTGGAGTCCTGCCCGGCGCTCGGGGGGAGGCAGGGAGACGTGGGCGAGGGAGACGTGTGCGTGGATTTACTGTGAATTTGCCTGCTTCCCGCCGTGTCCGTCTGCATGGAGCCAGGCCTGTGTCATTCAGCAGATGCCGTGGGAGAGTTTTTTATTTTTTATTTTTTTGTGGGGGTGGGGGTTGTTCTTGTTTAACGGTTTACTTTCTTTAAATATATTTTTTACTAACCTGGCTGGTGTGGCTCAGTAGTTGAGTGTTGACCTATGGGACCAGGTACAGCCGTGGGCAAACTACGGCCCGCGGGCCAGATCCGGACCGTTCGGCTGTTCTAACCGGCCCGCGGAGCCGAAAGAGCGGAGGGTTCTCTTGCTCTCCCCTCCGCTCCTTTCCTTTGAATGTATATTAGTTCACACAAACACTCCATCCATGCTTTGGTTCCGGCCCTCCGGTCCCATTTAAGAACCCATGGTGGCCCTCGAGTCAAAAAGTTTGCCCACCCCTGGACCAGGAGGTCATGGTTCGATTCCCAGCCAGGACATATGCCCAGGTTGTGGGGGTCCATCCCTTCCACCCTGAAATCAATAAAGATATATTTTAAAATAATTAATTAATTAACTAACTAATTAATTAATTAATATATTTCTACTAGAGGCCCGATGCATGAAGATTCATGCAAGAATTGGGCCTTCCTTCCCCTGACTGCCTGCACCGCCTTTGTTCTGGCCGGAGCCACCTTTCCGCCTTCCCACGCCGCCCTGAGGCCGGAGCAGCTGGGGGATGTGACGCCCACGTATGCAAATTAACCCGCCTTCTTTGTTGGGTTCATTTGCATACTCGCTCCTGATTGGCTGGTAGGTGGCACGGAGGTACGGTCAATTTGCATCTTACTCTTTTATTAGTGTCGATTGATTTCAGGGAGAGAGGGAGAGAGGGAGAGAGACATCCATGAGGAGAGAGAATCATGGACCGGCTGCCTCCTGCACGCCCCCTACTGGGGATGGAGCCTGCCACCCTGGGCATGTGCCCTTGACCGGGAATCGAACCGTGACCTCCTGGTTCCTAGGTCAATGCTCAACCCCTGAGACACACTGTCCAGGCCATGTAGAATATCTATCTATCTATCTATCTATCTATCTATCTATCTATTCATCTATCTATCTATCTATCTATCCATCATCTATAGCTATCATCTATCTGTCTCTAACTATCTATCATCTATTTATCATCTATCTATCTATCTATCTCTATCATCTATCATCTATCTATCTATCATCTATCAATCTATCTATCTATCTAATTTATTTCAGAGAGGAAGGGAGAGAGAGAGAGAGAGAGAAACATCCATGAGGAGAGAGAATCATGGACCGGCTGCCTCCTGCACGCCCCCTCCTGGGGATGGAGCCCACAACCCGGGCAGGTGCCCTTGACCGGGAATCGAACCCTGACCTCCTGGTTCCTAGGTCGGCGCTCAACCACTGAGCCTCCCTAGCCAGGCTCCATGGATTTTTTTCTTTCTTTTTTTTTAAAAAAAATATTTCTTATTGATTGAGAAAGAAAAGGAGAGGGAGAGAGAGAGAGAGATAGAAATATCCATGATGGGAGAGAATCATGGATCAGCTGCCTCCTGCACACCCCCCACTGGGGATCAAGCCCACGACCCCGGGCATGTGCCTTTGACTGGGAATCGAACCCAGGACCCTTCCATCCGCAGGTCGACGCTCTATCCACGGAGCCACACCAGCGAAGGCTTGAATGTCTACTTTGCAGTTTTTTTGTTTTTGTTTTTTTTTAAATATATTTTATTGATTTTTTACAGAGAGGAAGGGAGAGGGATAGAGAGTCAGAAACATCGATGAGAGAGAAACATCGACCAGCTGCCTCCTGCACACCTCCACCTGGGGATGTGCCCACAACCAAAGGTACATGCCCTTGACCGGAATCGAACCTGGGAGCTTTCAGTCCGCAGGCCGACGCTCTATCCACTGAGCCACACCGGTTTTGGCTCTACTTTGCAGTTTTGAGACGGAGCCTCAAAGCCGACCCCTGCCTCTCCCCTCTCTCGCGCGATGAATAAAAACATGAAATTAGTTTTCGTGTCAGGAAAGCAAACCCCTCCGATCCGTGTAACATCTACGCGGGGTTTCTAAGCCGTCAGAACTCGCAGCCTGAGACGTCCCCAGGTTCATGGGCTCAGACAGACACTTGGCAAAGGTCTGCAGGGGAATTGCGAGCCAGCCATTGCTCTTAGAAAATCTTGATTTCCTGACTTCGGGGAGACGTCAAAACGGAGAGGGGAGACAGACTCAGGACAGAGGAGTCCTCGGGCTTGGACGACAGTTCTTTTTTTTCTTAAATTACTAGAGGCCCACCTGGTGCACGAATTCATGCACCCGTGGGGTCCCTCGGCCTGGCCTGCGGGATCGGGCCGAAACTGGCTCTCTGACATCCCCCGAGGGGTCCTGGATGGCGAGAGGGCGCAGGCCAGGCCAAGGGACCCACGGGTGCATGATTGGGGCTGGGGAGGGACGTGGGAGGTTGGCCAGCCAGGGAGGGACGTGGGAGGGCTCCAGGGCGTGTCTGGCCTGTTTCGCTCAGTCCTGATCGGCTGGACCCCAGCAGCAAGCTAACCTACTGGTCAGAGCATCTGCCCCCTGGTGGTCAGTGCACGTCATAGCAAGTGGTTGAGCAGCCTTAGCATATCATTAGCATATGACGCTCTGATTGGTTGAACGGACAATCGGAAGACCACAAACCTAGCGTCTCAGGCTTTTATTATACAGGACTAGAGGCCCGGTGCACAAAATTTGTGCACAGCGGGGGGGGGGGGGGGTGTCCCTCAGCCTGTCCTGCACGCTCTCTAATCCGGGACCCTGCGGGATCGGGCCTAAACCGGCAGTCGGACATCCCTCTCGCAATCCGGGACCGCTGGCTTCTAACTGTTCACGTGCCTACCCGCCTGCCTGATTGCCCCTAACCACTCTGCCTGCCTGCCTGATTGCCCCCTAACTGCTCCCCTGACGGCCTGATCACCCCTAACTGCTCTCCTGACGGCCTGATCACCCCTAACTACTCCCCTGCTGGCCTGATCGCCCCTAACTGCTCCCCTGCTGGCCTGATCGCCCCTAACTGCTCCCCTGCTGGCCTGATCACCCCTAACTGCTCCCCTGCTGGCCTGATAGCCCCTAACTGCTCCCGTGCTGGCCTGATTGCCCCTAACTGCTCCCCTGCTGGCCTGATCGCCCTAACTGCTCCCGTGCTGGCCTGATTGCCCCTAACTGCTCCCCTGCTGGCCTGATCGCCTCTAACTGCCCTCCCCTGCAGGCCTGATTGCCCCTAACTGCTCTCCCCTGCAGGCCTGATCGCCCCTAACTGCTCTCTCCTGCCGGCCTGATCGCCCCTAACTGCTCCCCTGCTGGCCTGATCGCCCCTAACTGCTCTCCTGCTGGCCTGATCGCCCCTAACTGCTCCCGTGCTGGCCTGATCGCCCCTAACTGCTCCCCTGCTGGCCTGATCGCCCCTAACTGCTCCCCTGATGGCCTGATCGCCCCTAACTGCTCCCCTGCTGGCCTTATCACCCCTAACTGCTCCCCTGCCGGCCTGATCGCCCCTAACCGCCTCTGCCTCGGCCAGTCTAATTAGCATATTATGCTTTTATTCGTATAGATTATTATTTTTTTAAAAAAAATCTTTACTGTTGGGAGTATTGCAGATGTCCCCCACTTCCCGTCTTTCCTCCCCCCCCCTCCCCCAGAGGCTCTCACCCCCCTGTTGTCTGTGTCCATGGGTGATGCATCGATGCAAACGAGGCTTTTGGTTAATCTCTCCCCACCCACCCACCCACCCACCCTCCCCCGCCTTCCATCTGCGATCTTGCACTCGATTCTACTCTTTAACGGGAACACATTTTGCTTGGGTTTCAGGTCTTTTTTTTTTTTTTTTTTTAAGTCTCACCCGAGGATGTTTTCCCATTGGTTTTTTAGGGAGCGTGGGAGAGAGAGAGAGAAATATCCATGTGAGAGAAACACATCGATTGGTTGATTGCCTCCTGCACGTGCCCAGACCAGGGCCCGGGCCGGGGAGGATCCCGCCACCGAGGGACGTGCCTTTGACCGGACTCGAACCCGGGACCCCTTGATCCACAGGCCAATGCTCTATCCACTGAGCCATATGGTCTAGGGCTGTTTTTTTGTGGGATTTTTTGGAAACATGTTTTTATTGATTTCATAGAGGAAGAGAGAGAGAGAGAGAGAGAAATGTCAGTGATGAGAGAGAATCACGGATCGGCTGCCTCCTGTATGCCCCCGCCCACGGGGGATCGAGCTCCCAACCCACCCGGGAATCGAACCCAGGACCCTTCCGCCCACCGGGCCGATGCTCTATCCGCTGAGCCAAACCGGCTAGTTCTGGATGCCTTTCTCTCTCACTTCCCTCTCTCCTTTTTTTTTTTGGGGGGGGGGGTTCTTTCCAGAGTTATAATTATTCAGAAACTTCTAACGGCGTTCGCTTATCCTCCAGCGTGAACCCATAACCTAGAAACACAGCCGCACCGGCAGGCTCATCAAAGAGAAGGTATGCACAGTATTTTTTCCTTTTAATTATTTGGTAACCATTTGTGGATTCGGATTCAAAGGGAAACCAACCGTTAAAAAATAAATAAATAAATAAAAAATAAAAATAAAGAACCAATAAATGTAAAAACCCGCGATTGCAGAATTCTTCCTCATTATAGACAATGTGCTTCATCCATATTGAAACGGGTCCTGGCTGGCGAATGCCCTCATTTTTTTTTTTTTTTTTCGACGCCTGGACCCCCTCCCAACCCAATCATTTCAGGATTCACCTATTTTTTTTTCCTTTTTTTTAAAAAGAAAACTCTCTCCGTGCATCGGTCTTTTGGATGAGAGTGGATCTAAACAGAGAGATCACACAGAGTCGGCAGGGAAGGGTCCACAGGTCGTCGCAAGAAAACGCAACAACAACAAAAAAAAGACAAGAATCGCAGCTCATGACGTTGGATATGAGCGGTGGAGGGTGGTATGAACTCATCTAGCCTGGCCGGCTGGTGTGGCTGAGTGGCTGAGCATGGACCTAGGAACCAGGAGGTCCCGGGTTCGATTCCTGGTCGAGGGCACAGGCCCGAGTTGTGGGCTCGATCCCCAGTAGGGGGCGTGCGGGAGGCAGCCGGTCTGTGATTCTCTCTCGTCATGGATGTTTCTCTCTCTCTCCCTCTCCCTTCCTCTCTCTGAAGTCAATATATCTATCTGTCAATCTATGTATCTATCTATCTATATCTATCTATCTATCTATCCATTTATCTTTCTATCTCTCTTTGTCATCTATCTATCTATCATCCATCTATCTATCTATCTGTCTGTCTGTCTGTCCGTCCGTCTGTCCGTCCATCCATCTATCTATCTATCCATCCATCCATCTATCCATCTATCTATCTATCCATCTATCTATTTATCTATCTATCTATCCATCTATCTATCATCTATCTATCTATCTATCTATCTATACATCTATATATCTACATATCTATGTCTGTATATCTATATATCTATATAGCTATATATCTTTTTAAAAAATATATATATATATATTACTGATTTTTAACAGAGAGGAAGGGAGAGGGATAGAGAGCCAGAAACATCGATGAGAGAGAAACATCCATCAGCTGCCTCCTGCACGCCCCCCACTGGGGATGTGCCCGTAACCAAGGTACATGCCCTTGACCGGAATCGAACCCGGGACCCTTCAGTTCTCAGGCCGACGCTCTATCCACTGAGCCACACCGGTTTCGACTAGCTATATATCTTTATATCTATACTTGAGGCCTGGTGCATGAAATTTGTGCACGGGAAGGGGGAAGGGGGTCCCTCAGGCCGGCCTGCACCCTCTCCAATCAGGGACCCTTTGGGGGATGTCTGACTGCCGGTTTAGGCCTGGGGATCGGGCCTAAACTGGCAGTTGGACATCCCTCTTGCAATTTTTGTACCGCTGGCTCCTAACCGCTCACCTGCCTGTCTGTCTGATCGCCCCTAACTGCTTCTGCCTGCTGGCCTGATCAACCCTAACTTCCCTCCCCTGCCGGCCTGATTGCCCCCAACTGCCCTCCCCTGCTGGCCTGATTGCCCCTACCCCCTGCTGGCCTGATCTCACCCCCAACTGCCCTCCCCTGCTGGCCTGATCACCCCTAACTGCCCTCCCCTGCTGGCCTGATCACCCCCAACTGCCCTCCCCTGCTGGCCTGATTCCCCCAACTGCCCCCCCTGCTGGCCTGATTCCCCCCAACTGCCCCCCCCTGCTGGCCTGATTGCGCCTAACTGCCTCTGCCTCAGCCCCCACCCCCATGGCTTTGTCCAGAAGGAAGTCGGACGTCCGGAAGATGGCCGGTCGACCCAGTTGAATTAGCATATTTACCCTTCTATTAGTACAGATATCTATCCATCTCTATATCTACATATCTATCCATATCTATAATTCTCTTTTTATTTATTTATATACGTATGTAATCCTTTTTCAATTATGTACATATAAATAAATGATCCTTTTAGCTCCCGAACCGACCCTCCCTGGGGCCCCTCCCTGCCCGCCTGCCCCAGGCCCACAAACCCCCACAAACCCCCACTTTCATGCCTAGAAACCAGAGAACCATTCCTGCCCAGGCCGAACCGGACACAGGCGCCCGCCTCGGCCGCCTCGCCCGCCTCGCCCGCCCTGCCCGCCCGCCTGGCGTTGCTCGAGGCCCACAGGTTTACGATGCCCCTAATTGGACCGGACACCACGGTGCTCCCTGACCCCCAGGCCATTGCCAAGGATCCTGGGACGCGGGGCGGCTGGAGGGTTATTTAGTATGTGCGAAGCCCTGGCCGGCCTGGCCGGCATGTGCAAACATTTAACCACAGGCTGGGGGCCCCCACCCCCTCCACTTTGCAAATGAAAAAATAAAAAAATAAAAATTTTTTTTTTAAAAAAAAGGGGAAAAATGAACTTTTCCTGTGAGGGAGGGAGGACGGGAATGGCCCTTGGCGAACAGACGTCCCATTGATTCCGAAACAGCGCTGGCCCCTGTGGTAACCATGATAACCTTTTAGAGGGCTTTTTTTTGGGGGGGAGGCCTCTGACACCCCATTAAAAGGCAAAGGGTATTTTTTCCCTGCCCCCTGCTCTCTCTGCACAAGGAGAGAGAAAAAATAAAAAATAAAGTGTGTGTGTGTGTGTGTGTGTGTGTGTGTGTGTGTGTGTGTGTGTTTAAAATAGGGCCACCTCATGCCCTGACCGGTGTGGCTCAGTGGATAGAGCATCGGCCTGCAGACTGAAGGGTCCCGGGTTCGATTCCCTGTCCAGGGCACATGCCCGGGTTTCAGGCTCCATCCCCAGTAGGGGGCGTGCAGGAGGCAGCCGATCCATGATTCTCTCTCCTCGTGGATGTTTCTCTCTCCCTCTCCCTTCTTCTCTGAAATCAATACAAATATATTTAAAAAGAAGAAATAAGACAAGGTGAACACATCATCCTCGGGCCACTCCGTGTCGATCCTATAGAATAAAAGGCTCATATGCACATGGTCCCCTCGACCAGGAGTTCGACCAGCAGGCAGGCCGGCCCACCGCCCATGTCCCCTCTCCCTGGCCAGGCTGGCCGGACCCCACCCATGCACAAATTCATGCACCGGGCCTCTAATATATATATATATCTTATATATAATATATATGTATCATATATATATATATATATATATATATATATATATATATATATATATACTGAGTGGCCAAATTATGCATTCAGAGATAATCATCATCGGGCCACTCAGTGTCTATATTATTTAAAAAAAAAAAAAAAAAAAAGCATGTTTTGTCCAGCGGGTGTGGCTCAGTGGTTGAACATCGACCTAGGAACCCGGAGGTCACGGGTTCGAGTCCCCTTCAAGGGCACAGCCCTCCATCCCCAGTAGGGGGCGTGCCGGAGGCGGCCGATCCATGATTCCCATCATTCATGTTTCTCTCTCTCTCTCTCTCTCTCTCCCTTCCTCTCTCTGCAATCAATAAAAACATATTTTTTTAATTAATTTTTTTTTTTTTTTTTTTTTAACGAATGGCATGTTTTGTATTCCGGACGGGAGAGAATCCAGGAAAGGTGGAGAGGGGCGGGGGGGGGGGCGGGGGGATGTGTGGATGGGGCACGCCTGGAGGATTCCTGGATGCGGACATCATTTATTCATGGACCAGGGGTTCCCGCCACGGGAGAGAAAAGGACATGAAAAATTAATGGTCAGAGGAGATGCTTGTGGCCCGTGGGGGTGCCACGAAGCGCCCACAACACCCCAATGGCCCCGGAATATTAATGAGGGGTGACCTCTAGCCCCCCCTCCTTCTCCCTCTCCCCCCGACGTCTGTCTGTCAACGTGGGCGGGAGAAGGGGCATCCCTTGTTGATTCGAGAACCGGCGACGTCTCTGCGTTGCATTTTTAAATTGTGATTTCATCTGGTTATTATTATTAATTTTTTTTTTTTTAGTTGCATTTTCTTAAGAATAGATTTTTGGCGAAACCGGTGTGGCTCAGTGGATAGAGCGTCGGCCTGCGGACGGAAGGGTCCCGGGTTCGATTCCCGGTCAAGGGCATGGACCTTGGTGGCGGGCACATCCCCAGGTGGGAGGTGTGCAGGAGGCAGCTGATGGATGTTTCTCTCTCATCGATGTTTCTGACTCTCTATCTCTCCCCCTTCCTCTCTGTAAAAAATCAATAAAATATATTTTTTTAAAAAAAGAATAGATTTTAATGGATGTCAGAGCGAGGAGTGAGAGGGAGAGGGAGAGAAACATCCAGGAGGAGAGAGAATCATGGACCGGCTGCCTCCTGCACGCCCCCTACTGGGGATCCAGCCCACAACCTGGGCCTGTGCCCTTGACCGGGAATCGAACCCTGACCTCCTGGTTCCTAGGTGGACGCTCAACCATGGAGCCACATTTTTCTTCATTTGTCAGTTATTTGTTGTTGTTGTTTTAATCTTTATTATTGAAAGAAAAACATGCTATTATTTTATTTTTTAAATATACACGGAGTGGCCAGATGATGATGATCTCTGAACCCATAATAATCTGGCCACTCAGTGTGTGTGTGTGTATATATATATATATGTATGTGTATATATATATATATATATATATATATATATATATATATATGTATATATTAGAGGCCCGGTGCATGAATTCGTGCATGGGTGGGGTCCGGCCAGCCTGGCCAGGGGGAGGGGACGTGGGCGGTTGGCCGGCCTGCCTGCTGGTCGAACTCCTGGTCGAGGGGACCATTTGCATATTATCCTTTTATTCTATAGGATCGACACGGAGTGGCCAGATGATTATGCGTTCAGAGATCATCATCATCTGGCCGCTCCGTGTATATTTTATTGATTTCAGAGAGGAAGGGAGAGGGAGAGAGAGAGAAACATCAATGAGAGAGAATCGTGGATCGGCTGCCTCCTGCACGCCCCCTACTGGTTGGGGAGGGAACCTGCAACCAGGAATGTGCCCTGATGGGGGAATATGCATTCAGGGATCATCATAATCTGGCCACTCAGTGTATATTTATTTATTTTTAATATATTTTATTGATTTTTTTTTTTTTTTTTTTTTACAGAGAGGAAGGGAGAGAGATAGAGAGTCAGAAACATCGATGAGAGAGAAACATCCATCAGCTGCCTCCTGCACGCCCCCTCACTGGGGATGTGCCCACAACCAAGGTACATGCCCTTGACCGGAATCGAACCCGGGACCCTTCAGTCCGCAGGCCAACGCTCTATCCACTGAGCCAAACCGGTTAGGGCCACTCAGAGTATATTTAAAAACACACACACACACACAAAAAAAATCTTTTTAAAACAGGGCAAACTGTGTATCAATAATTCAGCTTTCTAGGTCATACAGTGTCTCTTGCAACAACTCAACCTTCCCTCGGCGTGGGGACACTAGCTGCCCCCGGAGAGAGGCGAGGAAACGCTCATAGCCATGCCCCAATAAAACTTTATCGAAACCCACAGGCTGGGGGCCGCATCGGCCAGGGCCTGAAATCTGCTTATGTGTCATTCGCCGACTCCGTTCGCAGCGCCTACAACATACAGGAAGACCCCCCAAACTCTGCCGGGGACACCCCCTCTCCTCCCCCAATGTCCTTCAACTCCGCATCCCTACAGCCCTCCCACCCAACCAGCATCTTCTTGGGGGGTTGATTTTAGCCTGGATGGCCCTAGCGCCAGGCGTCCTCAAACGACGGCCCGTGGGCCACAGGCAGCCCGCCTAGGACATGGATCCAGCCCGCCGGGGGCCGCGGCCTGTCCTGCTTAGCAGCCGACGCGTCCCGGGCCCGCCGTGCGCATAGGAATTTGTTCATAGATTTTTTGTGTTTTTTTTTTAAACGATAGTCCGGCCCTCCAACGGTCTGAGGGCCAGGGAACTGGCCCCCTGTTTAAAAAGTCTGAGGACCTGCCCTGACCGGTGTGGCTCAGTGGATAGAGCGTCGGCCTGCGGACCGAAGGGTCCCGGGTTCGATTCCGGTCAAGGGCATGGACCTTGGTGGCGGGCGCATCCCCAGGTGGAGGTGTGCAGGAGGCAGCTGATGGATGTTTCTCTCTCATCGATGTTTCTAGCTCTCTATCCCTCTCCCTTCCTCTCTGTAAAAAAATCAATAAAATTATTTAAAAAAAAAAAGTTTGAGGACCCCTGCGCCAGTTTGGCTGCCCGGATAGATGGCCGGACGGCAGACTGAAGGGTCCCGGGTTCGATTCCGGCACCTGCCCGGGTGGCGGGCTCGATCCCCAGTCGGGGGCGTGCAGGAGGCAGCCAATCCATGATTCTCTCTCATCCTGGCTGTTTTTTTTTTTCTCTCTCTCTCTCTCCCTCTCCCTTCCTCTCTGACATCCATAAATATATACATTTTTTTTTTTTAAAAAAAGAAGCAAATGCCTGATTCTGCCTTCACACATCAATCACATTTTTTTTTTCTTTCTTTCTTCTTGCCTTTTCCTTCGTCTGGCAAGATCTCATTGTTTTTAATCAACTCAAACCTGGGAGCAAGGCGTAACCGTTTTGACATCTGCGGCCACATTATGTCCTGTGTCCGGGTCCGGCGTTTAAAAATACCACGGCTGACCCTGTTTTCGGGTGATAGAGCCACTAACGATCAATAAGAATGCCTTCCTGTGACACCCCATGGGGGCCCCTCGTGGGGCCTGGTTAATTTTAGACGCTAACATGTTCACGGGATAAAATATGTCACCGTAAACTTGGCCCAAACTCCGAACTGAAGGCATGGCAGTGATTATCATAAAAAAAAACTTTTCCCTCTCCACGGCTGGCCCTGACGCTGGGTTTTGTTGCAAACCTAAAAGGGCTGTTAAAGAAGGAACATTAATGTTTCAAACGTTTCTCGTAACGCCAACGGGAGAGCTGTTGTTATTATTTTTAAATCCTCGCCCGAGGATATTTTTCTATTTTTTTAAATATGTTTTTATTGATTTCAGAGAGAAAGGGAGAGGGAGAGAGAGAAACATCCATGAGGAGAGAGAATCACGGATCGGCTGCCTCCTGCATGCCCCCTACTGGGGATCGAGCCCACAACCCGGGCCTGTGCCCTTGACCGGAATCGAACCCGTGACCCTTTGGTTCTTACGGTCACACCTATAGGAGGCAACTCTGTGAGAATATACACAGAGTGACCAGATTAGGGTGATGTTTGAACCCATAATCATCTGGCCACTCTGTGTCTATCCTACAGAATAAAAGGCGAATATGCAAATGGTCCCCTCGACCGGGAGTTCGACCAGCAGGCAGGCCGGCCAACCGCCCATGTCCCCTCCCCCTGGCCAGGCTGGCTGGACCCCACCCATGCACAAATTCATGCACCGGGGCCTCTAATATATATAAATATAAATATATAAATATATACACACACACACACACACACACACACACACACACACACATACATACACACACTGAGTGGCCAGATTATTATGGGTTAGATAGATAGATAGATAGATAGATAGATAATAGATAGATAAATAGATAGATGATTGATAGATAAATAGATAGATAGATAGATGATAGATAGATGATTGATAGATAAATAGATAGATAGATAGATGATAGATAGATGATTGATAGTTAGATGATTAATAGATAGATAAATAGATAGATAGACGGCAACATACGCTTTTTAAAGGTATATTTGTACTTATTTCACAGAGGCAGGGAGGAGAGAGAGAAACATCCATGAGGAGAGAGAATCATGGACCGGCTGCCTCCTGCACGCCCCCTACTGGTTGGGGATGGAGCCTGCCCCCCGGGCACGTGCCCTTGACCTGGAATCGAACTGTGACCTCCTGGTTCCTAGGTCGATGCTCAACCACTGGGCCGTGTGTTGGAGTTTTTAACCAGTGTTTTCAGCATTGATTTCTCTT
>NC_137784.1:251793-274293 GCF_963455305.1 Plecotus auritus | reverse complement strand
AATTTAAAAAAAATTATTGATTTCAGTGAGGAAGAGAGAGGGAGGGAGATAGAAACATCCACGATGAGAGAGAATCATGGATCCGCTGGCTCCTGCTCGCCCCCTACTGGGGATCGAGCCCCAAACCCCCGGCATGTGCCCTGACCCGGGAATTGAACCCTGACCTCCTGGTTCATAGGTTGAGGCTCAACCAATGAGCCACACCAACGGGGCCAGGCTAATTTTCAGGGTTCCCCACTCGTGCTCTAGACTAATACCCACAGAGCTTTTCCCCAAAACCCTCCGATTTCTCGTTAGAATTTGTGTCCACAGACTCCCTCAGTTCAGAGAAGGGGGAATAGAAAGTAGAGAAAACAAAAAAGAATTGATGTTTCGTTCAAGGACACAGAGCGAGCATGCAATTCAAGCTCTTTTTTAAAAAAATCTATCTTATTGATTTTTTACAAAGAAGGGAGAGGGATAGAGAGAGAGAAACATCGATGAGAGAGAAACATCCATCAGCTGCCTCCTGCACGCCCCCTCCTGGGGATGTGCCCGCAACCAAGGTCCATGCCCTTGACCGGAATCGAACCCGGGACCCTTCCGCCCGCAGGCCGACGCTCTCTACCCACTGAGCCACACCGGCGAGGGCGCGATTCAAGCTCTTGAGGAGGATGATTCCATGGTTGCCAAGTGCCTCCCCAAGTTACATTGTTACAAAAGCGTCCCCATCCCCCGATTCAAGCTCTTGAGGACGATAATTACATTGTTGCCAAGTGCGTCCCCAAGTTACATTGTTACAAAAGCCTCCCCATCCCCTCCCTCCGCCAGGCCTCACGGAATCACTTTCCCAAGGTGTGGAAAGAAAAATAATAATAATTAAAAAAAAAAAACACGTTCCACTGGGATCCATGAGATTTCACTGATCTTTGACCTCCTGGTACATCCCACTCGGGGGTCCCCCAGCCGCAATTTCTTTGCTTGGGAATATGCTCGCACCCGCGTTGCCTCGGATTCCGATAAGTGGTGGCCGATGGCCTGCTAATTGCTTAGTCACCATCCAGGCTTGTCTTCTTGTTCTGTTCAAGTGGTTAAACTCACTCCAATTGCTGCAAAGGAAAACGGGGGGGGGGGGGGGGAAAGGGGGGGGGAGTAGCCAGGGAGGAATGAGGGGGTCTGGGGAGGGGGTGGGAGTAGGGGGACGATTGCTTTAGACACTTAAATCGTCCAAAGCTCTGGGGTTAATTGCATCTCTCCCGGCCAAGTCCCCCAGGAGTCGAGGTGAGAGTTTTATTTCTCTTACCTCATCCGCATTCCCTGCCTTTCTCCCTCAGGATGTGTACATGGAGGTCAAGGGTTTCTCCACAATTTAGGAATTTAGGAATTCTGTTTACAGGGAGGGGAGAGGCTGTTGGAGCTGCCGGGGCAAGATGGGTCTTGGGGTCCCTGATCGGTGTGGCTCAGTGGATGGAGCGTCGGCCTGCGGACTGAAGGGTCCCGGGTTCGATTCCGGTCAAGGGCATGTATCTAGGTTGCAGGCACATCCCCAGGTGGGGGGTGTGCAGGAGGCAACTGATCGATGCTTCTCTCTCTCATCGATGTTTCTAATTCTCTGTCCCTCTCCCTTCCTCTCTGAAAAAAAAATCAATAAAATATATATTTTTTTAAAAAAAGGTCTTGGGGGAGGAGACAGGTTGAGAGTCAGAGCCTCGTCTTAGAAGCTGGCACCGCAGACAACATGTGGGTGTCTCCGGGGCCATAAAAAAAAAATTGCAAAAAATAGTAATAATCCAGACCCCCAAAAAAGGTTGTCTAAGCATTTTTTTTCTGCTCCTCCACCCTCAAGGAGGAAAGAGGAGAGAGAGAGGGGCGGGGGAAAAATATCTATAATTCCACCTCGTTCCAAATCAAATAAAATTTTACTTCAAAATATGAGTAACATATGTAACCGTGTGGTCCCGTTTCGGTCAGACGGAGCCAAAAACTTCAAACGCGGTTTTGGGGGGATCCAGAGGAAAAGGTGAACGAGCCGCCGGCCGTTAGACAAGACACACAACACACACACACACACACACACACCCCACATTTCATCGGCCACCCCCAAACCGAGCCCCGTCCATAAACCCTTTTGATGTCTCTTGGGTCGGATTCCAGAGAAATAGGACATCTTGGTCAGATAACCACGTGTGTGTGTGTGTGTGTGTGTGTGTGTGTGTGTGTGGTTTTTTTTTTTTTGAGGGGGGAGCCTGGGGGTGTCATTTTTTTGGTTTTTTTCTTGGAGGGCGTGTTTGAGGTTCACCCGGCCATATAATCCTACTGGGATGGTCTGAGTCATTTTTGCCTGCAGTCGCCCTAGTTTCAGGGTAACATGCCACACGGGTGTAAAGCAGGCTACTACCTGCTTTCTTTCCCCCAGGTGAGGTCTCCCCACAGCACCCACTGGGTTCCCCAAAGCTGGAGGTGGGGGATGATGGGAAGACGCTGGATTAGAGGACTTTGGCATCTTTTCCATTTTGTTTCTAGTTCTTTATTTAAAAAACAAACAAACATATATATATATATACTAGAGGCCCGGTGCATGAAATTCATGCACAGGAGGGCAGGGGGGTGTCCCTCAGCCTGGCCTGCACCCTCTCCAATCTGGGACCCCTTGGGGGATGTCCGACTGCCGGTTCCCCCCCTGCCGGCCTGCTCACCCCCAACTGACCCTCCCCCCCCCTGCTGGCCTGATCACCCCCAACTGCCCTCCCCTCCTGGCCTGATCGCCCCTAACCACCTCTGCCTCGGCCCTGACACCATGGCTTTGTCCGGAAGGATGACCGGAAGGTCTCCTGGTCTAATTAGCATATTGCCCTTTTATTAGTATAGATAATATACTATACTATATTGTATATAGTATATCCACCGTGGCTCAGTGGATAGAGCATCGCCCTGCAGACGGAAAGGTCCCGGGTTCGATTCCGGTCAAGAACATGTACCTGGGTTGCGGGCACATCCCCGGTAGGGGGCGTGCAGGAGGCAGCTGATGGATGTTTCTCTCTCATCAATGTTTCTAACTCTCTATCCCTCTCTGTAAAAAATCAATAAAATATATATTTTTTTAAAAAAGACTGAAAATGGTCATCAACTTAAAAAATATATATTTTTATTGATTTCAGAGAGGAAGGGAGAGGAAAAGAGCAATAGAAACATCCATGATGAGAGAGACTCATGGACCGGCTGCCTCCTGCACGCCCCCTACTGGTTGGGGATGGAGCCCACCACCCTGGGCCTGGGCCCTTGACCGGGAATCGAACCCTGACCTCCTGGTTCCTAGGTCAACACTCCACCGCTGAGCCACGCCGGCCGGCCGGGCCGATGGAGGTGTTTGGTGAGTGGGGGACTGTGTCTCCCCCCCCACCCCCGCCCCGAGCTGGACAGGGTGCCCCGTGCCTGGGCCATTACAAATCAATTAATCCCCATCTGCTCAGAGAGGCAGCCGTCCCCGCTGTGTCTGCAGCGAGCCTGATGCATTTATCCCCGCCCCCCGCCCCCCCATGAGTGCTCCCCCGGGGACCGGCGCTGGGTAAACAGCATAAAAAATGATGCTTGGTTCCTGGGGGCTCGACTCGCTCCGTTAATTGAATAAATGGAGGTGGGATAACAGGCAGCGAGCGGCTGGCTCCCCGCGAGGTCTCTCAGCCACGAGCCATTAACAATGCCCCTCCCCACGCCGACACCCCTCCCCCCTCCGCTCCTCCCCCAGCAGGCGATGGTCCCCCACCCGCCTCTCGGATTAAACGCATGCAACTTTATTTTATAAATATATCTATATCTATATATCTATATATATCTACATATATATATATGTATATATGTATATATACATATATATATACATATAGATAGATAGATAGATAGGTATTTTATTTTATTGATTTCAGACAGAAAGGGAGAGGGAGCGAGAGAAACATCCATGAGGAGAGAGAAGCATGCATCGGCTGCCTCCTGCACGCCCCCTACCTACTGGGGATGGAGCCCGCCACCCAGGCAGGTGCCCTGGACCGGGAGTCGAACCCGGGACCTCTTGGTTCCTAGGTCGATGCTCCGCCCCTGAGCCACGCCGGCCGGGCGTGGAAATTATTCGTTTTTTTTTTTTTCTCTCACCATACGGGCCTCGCAGAAGGAATCTCAGTTTATATATGCACTAGAGGCCCCGTGCACGAAATTCGTGCACAGGGGTGGGGTCCCTCAGCCCGGCCTGCACCCTCTGGTGATCTGGGACGGCTGGCTCCGAACCACTCACCTGCCTGCCTGATCGTCCCTAACCGCTAGCCTGCCTGATCATCCCTAACCACTCTAATGCCTGCCTGATCACCCCTAACCACTCTGCCTGCCTGATCGCCCCTAACCACTCTGCCTGCCTGATTGCCCCTAACCACTAACCTACCTGCCTCATTGCCCATAACCACTCTGCCTGTCTCCCTCATTGCCCCTAACCTCCCGCCTGCCTGCTTCATCACCCCTAACCACTCTGCCTGCCTGATCGCCCCTAACCACTCTGCCTGCCTGATCGCCCCTAACCATTCTGCCCACCTGCCTCATTGCTCCTAACCACTCTGCCTGCCTGATCACCCCTAACCGGTTGCCTGCCTGCCTCATTGTCCCTAACCACTCTGCCTGCCTGATCGCCCCTAACCACTCTGCCTGTCTGATCGCCCCTAACCACTCTGCCCACCTGCCTCATTGCCCCTAACCACTCGCCTGCCTGATCGCCCCTAACCACTCTGCCTGCCTGATCGCCCCTAACCACTCTGCCTGCCTGATCACCCCTAACCACTCTGCCTGCCTGATCGCCCCTAACCACTCTGCCTGCCTGATCACCCCTAACCACTCTGCCTGCCTGATCACCCCTAACCACTCTGCCTGCCTGATTGCCCCTAACCACTCTGCCTGCCTGATCACCCCTAACCACTCTGCCTGCCTGGTCACCCCTAACCACTCTGCCTGCCTGATGGCCCCTAACCACTCTGCCTGCCTGATCACCCCTAACCACTCTGCCTGCCTGATCACCCCTAACCGCTCGCCTGCCTTCCTCATCGCCCCTAACCTCCCGCCTGCCTGCCTGACCGCCCCTAACCGCCTCTGCCTCTGCCCCCACCACCGCAGCTTCGTCCGAAGGTCGTCCGGCCGTCCGGTCTCATTAGCATATTACGCTTTTATTAGTATAGATTTGTTGCTGTTCATCCTCATCCAAGGATATTTTCCCCGTTGATTTTTTTAGGGCGAGTGAAAGAGAGAAAGACAGAGAGAAACATTGATGTGAGAGTGACACATGGACGGATTGCCTCCGACCAGGGCCAGTGGATGGAGCCCGCCACCCGGAATCGAATCCGGGATCGAATCGGGAATCAAATCCGGGACCCTTCCGCCCGCAGGCCGATGCTCTATCCCAGCCGTGGGCAAACTACGGCCCGCGGGCCGGATCCGGCCCGTTCGGCTGTTCTATCCGGCCCCCCGCGGAGCCGAAAGAGTGGAGGGTTCTCTTGCTCTCCCCTCCGCTCCTTTACTTTGAATGTATATTCGTTCACACACACACTCCATCCATGCTTTTGTTCCGGCCCTCCGGTCCCGTTTAAGAACCCATGGTGGCCCTCGAGTCAAAAAGTTTGCCCACCCCTGCTCTATCCACTGAGCCCAATGGGCCGGGGCTCAATTAACATTCAGGGCATCGCTAAATATGAACGGACACGTCCAATGACCAGAGAGGACTGTGCCCTAACTTTAAACCGGCCGGGCCTTCAATGACACCCTCTGTGTCGCCCCCAACTGCCCCCCCTGCCGGCCTGCTCACCCCCAACTGCCCACCCCTCCTGGCCTGATTGCCCCTAACCACCTCTGCCTCGGCCCCAACACCATGGCTTTGTCCGGAAGGACGACCGGAAGGTCTCCTGGTGTAATTAGCAGATTGCCCTTTTATTAGTATAGATATATAGCCCTCAACCGTGTGGCTCAGTGGATAGAGCGTCAGCCTGCAGACTGAAGGGTTCCGGGTTCGATTCCGGTCAAGGGCAGGTACCTTGGTTACGGGCACATCCCCAGATTCCGGAATAGTCTCTTGTGGCCCAGGTTTGCCGCCGGGTCCCATGGGGCCCGGGCTTGCCTCTGGGAGAAAGAACAGGGGGTGATGTATGCTACAGACACGCTCCCCCCGCCCTTCCCAAAGCTGCACACATCCATGGCGGCCCGGCACAGGTCCTTAAATCGACACATTGGAGGCCTGGCTGGTGTGGCTCAGTGGTTAGAGCGCCGGCCTGCACACCAGATCGCGCCCCATTCGATTCCCGGTCAAAGGGCACGTACCTGGGTCTCAGGTTCGATCCCCGGCCGCAGTCGGGGCGCGTGTGGGAAGCAAGCAATGGATGCGTCTCTCTCACACCGATGTTTCTCTCTCTCTCTCTCTCTCTCTCTCTCTCTCTTCCTCTTTCCTTCCACTCTCTCTAAAAATCAATGGGGGATGCCCGGCTGGCTTAGCTCAGTGGTTGAGCATCGACCTATGAACCAGGAGGTCAGGGTTCGATTCCCAGTCAAGGGCACATGCCCAGTTGTGGGCTCGATCCCCAGTTGGGGGCGTGCAGGAGGCAGCTGATCGGTGATTCTCTCTCATCATGGATGTTTCTGTCTCTCTCTCTCCCTCTCCCTTCCTCTCTGAAATCAATAAAAATATTTTTTTAAAAAAATAAGAGAAAAAGAGAAAGAAAAAGAAGGAAGAAAAGAGTAGAGATAGATATAATCTTCTTCTACACTAATAAAAGAGAAATATGCAAATTGACCGTACCTCCGTGACACCCACCGGCCAATCAGGAGTGAATATGCAAATTAACCCAACAAAGATGGCAGGACGCCTGGTATAAGAGGGAGAGTGGGGGCCGGGGGAGCTACAGGAGCGGTGCTCCGGCCGGAGCGAAGACAGAAGGCGGCGGCCAGAGCAAAGGCCTGGGTCCCGGGTGCCGGAGGAAAACTGGTGCCGACAGCCAGGGGAAGGAAGGCGTATTGCACAAACCTTCATGCAACGGGCCTCTAGTTAGATGATATAGATAGATAGATAGATGATAGATAGATAGATAGATAGATAGATAGATAGATAGATATAGATAGATAGATATAATAGATGAGATAGATAGATATAATAAATGAGATAGATAGATATAGATATATAGATATAATGGATGAGACA
Source organism: Plecotus auritus (assembly GCF_963455305.1). Classification (NCBI taxonomy): domain Eukaryota; kingdom Metazoa; phylum Chordata; class Mammalia; order Chiroptera; family Vespertilionidae; genus Plecotus; species Plecotus auritus. The sequence continues at coordinate 267,098 of NC_137784.1, read as the reverse complement.
GAGAGATAGATATAATAGATGACATAGATGATAGATAGATAGATATAATAGATGACATGGATAGATAGATATAATAGATGACATAGATATATATAGATAGATAGATATAGATAGATAGATGATAGATAGGTGATAGATAAATAGATAGATAAATGATAGATAGATAGATAGGATAGATAGATATAATAGATAACATAGATAGATAGATAGATAGATAGATGATAGATAGATATAGATAGATAGATATAATAGAGGACATAGATAGATAGATGATAGATAGATAGATGATAGATGCAGAGAAAAGAGACAAATACACAGACAGAGGGGGTCTATAAAGGAAGGCAGGCAGAGAGAAAGAAGAAAGAAAAAAGGAAAGAAAGAAGGAAGGAAAAGAAAGAGAGAGAGAGAGAGAGCGCGTGTCCGTGTGGGGAGGGGTCAGGGCCCGCCCGAGCTCCCCACGAATCCAAAGGACAAGATGGATTCGGTAAATGCCTCCTGGAAATGAGTCCTTGGCCCCCAGGACATAAATCCTCCCTTCGCCATGATTTACCCCAACGCCTGGGCCACGGCCGAGGCTCCGTAAATTAGGCCCATAAATGCCATCTGCGTGGCCATTAGCGGAAGACAATGGCTGGCTTCCCTCTGCCCTTAAGAGCCTCCCCCTCCCCTCCCTTCCCTCCTCTCCTCTGGGCCTCCCCCCCACCCCACGTCTGGCACCAGGGCCGGCCGGACAGACAGCCACGGGGACAGCCCCACGCCGACCACCCCAACCCAGCTCGGGTCTCCGGCCCACGGCCGAGTTACCCTCTAACTCCGTCGACGTGGCTCCCCGTGGTCTTGGGGAGCCCGAGCCATTATTGCTGAAACGCCAGCAAAACTCTTCCGTTGCGCTTCTATTCAAAACACATGGTTTTGCCAAGTGGGGCATCAGGGGCCCGAGAATTCGGATTTCCAGAGTCTCCGATTGGACGGGACTCACAATCCTCGGAAGGAAAGGATGTACTGGAAGCCCAAGGTGATGACCTTTGCAGGCGGTGACCTTTGCAGGTCACGAGGACAGTCGTGCACCCTCTCGGGTGCGGTGCCGGGGGCCCGCAAATTAAACTGCCGACAGACAGGCGCATGGGATCCGTTCCCTTCTGAAAGAGCACCACCCTACCCGCTTCCACCACGTGAGGACTCCGTGAGGCGTTCAGCCACCCAGGACCCAGCAAGCGAGCCGTTACTTGACGGTGAATCACCGGGCACGTGGATCGATCTTGGACTCACACGTTCCTCCCTTCCCTGGAGAGTTGACTCAGTCTTTTTTTTAAAAAAAAATATCCTATATAATAAAAGGCTAATCATATGCAAATTGCCCCCGGACCACGAGTTCGACCGGGAGTTCAACCAGAGGGCGGGGTCAGCCGGCCAACCACCCACAGCCACTCCCCCTGGTCGGCCCCGCCCCCGATCCACCCCCCCACCCCGATCAGGGGTGGGGCCGGCCAGACCCCACCCATGCACAAATTCATGCACCAGGCTTCTGGTATATATATATAATATATATATTATATATATATATATATATATATATATATATATATATATATATATATATATATATAGTCTATACAATAAAAGCCTAATATGCAAAGTGTCCAGTCAACCAGTCAGCTGTTCAACCAATCAGAGCGTCATATGCTAATGATATGCTAAGGCCACTCAACCGCTCGCTATGACCTGCACTGACCACCAGGGGGCAGACGCTCTGACCGGTAGGTTAGCTCGCTGCTGGGGTCCGGCCGATCGGGACTGAGTGACATGGGCCAGACACACTCAGGAGCCCTCCCTCAGTCCCTCCCCGGCTGGCCAACCTCACACATCCCTCCCCAACCCTGATCGTGCACCAGCGGGGTCCCTCGGCCTGGCCTGCGCCCTCTCGCCATCCGGGACCCCTCGGGGGATGTCGGAGAGCCGGTTTCAGCTCGATCCCGCAGGCCGGGCCGAGGGACCCCACGGGGGCATGAATTCGTGCACCGGGCCTCTAGTGTGTGTATATGTGTGTGTGTGTGTGTGTGTGTGTGTGTGTGTGTGTGTATTTTTTTAATCCTCACTCAAGGATATTTTTCCACTGATTTTTAGAGAGAGAGGGAAAGAGAGAGAGAGAAACATCGATGTGAGAGAGACACATCAACGGGTTGCCTCCTGCATGTGCCCCGACCAGGGCCCGGGCTGGGGAGGAGCCTGCAACCGAGGTCCGTGCTCTTGACCAGAATCGAACCCGGGACCCTTCTAGTCCACAGGCTGACGCTCTATCCACTGAGGCACATCGGCTAGGTCTGTAAATATGTTTTTATTGATTTGGGAGAGAGAGAGAGAGAGAGAGAGAGAGAGAGAGAGACGTCCATGATGAGAGAGAATCACGGATCGGCTGCCTCCTGCACACTCCCTCCTGGGGATCGAACCCACAACCCGGGCCTGTGCCCTTGACCGGGAATCGAACCCCCTGACCTCCTGGTTCCTAGGTCGACGCTCTAACCCCTGAGCCACACCGGCCGGTCCCGGCTTCTGTCCTTTTAATTCCTAGGATGCTTTTTCCTTCTGCAGCCTGTGCCGGGGTTTGGGGTTTGATGTTGACGGCAGGGTGGGGGGGGTCTTATTTCCCACGTACCCCCTCCTCCTTCCACTTCACGGGAGAAACGATGCCAACGAGCGTCCGAAACCAGCCTGCGGACGCCCCCCCGGACGGTCTTCGCAGTCTGTATGTCACGGCTCGGCGTACACACACGGAGCAGATGTCCCTCTTCGATCCCCATCCATCCATTCACCCGGCGGAGTTATCGGACGGGAGCTCGTTAATCGAAGACAAACGGCACGCTGTCTCGAGACGGCCCTGGGTGTCTCCTGTTTAGGAAAAAAATATAATAACATAAAAAAATGAGAAGAATTATACAAAGTAGCAAATAAAATTAGCAATGATTTTTCCCGACGAGAGGAGGTTTGCGAGAGATTTAGACGTGCATACCCCCCCCCCCGCCTCCCAAACCCACACACGGTTCCGTGAAATGGATTCGTTCGCCCTGGCTGGTGTGGCTCAGTGGGTAGAGCGTCGGCCTGCGGACTGGAGGGTCCCGGGTTCGATTCCTGGTCAAGGGCACATGCCCGGGTTGCGGGCTCCATCCCCAGTGGGGGGCAGGGGGAGAGGGAGGCAGAGAAAAGCAGAGTGGATATTATTGTTATTTTTTTTTCTTAATATATCTTTATTGCTGAAAATATGACAGCCAGGCTGGCTGGCCGGCTCAGTGGTTGAGCGTCGACCTATGAACCAAGAGGTCACGGTTCGATTCCCGGTCAAGGGCACAGGCCCGGGTTGTGGGCTAAATGCCCAGTAGGGGGCGTACAGGAGGCAGCCGATCCATGATTCTCTCTCATCGTGGATGTTTCTCTCTCCCTCTCTCTTCCTCTCTGACATCAATAAAAATATTTAAAAACATATACACGGAGTGGCCAGATGAGGATGATCTCTGAACGCATCATCATCTGGCCACTCTGTGTCTATCCTATAGAATAAAAGGCTCATATGCAAATGGTCCCCTCGACCAGGAGTTGGACCAGCAGGCAGGCCGGCCCACCGCCCATGTCCCCTCCCCCTGGCCAGGCTGGCCGGACCCCACCCATGCACGAATTCATGCACTGGGCCTCTAATATATATAATAGATAACATAGATAGATAGATAGATAGATAGATAGATAGATAGATAGATATAGATAGATAGATATAATAGATAACATAGATAGATAGATAGATAGATATTGTGTATGTACTTTGTTATATATCTATATCTATATCTATCTATATATATATCTATATCTATCTATATCTATATCTATATCTATATCTATATCTATATCTATATCTATATCTATATATCTATCTATATATATTGAGTGGCCAGATTATTATGTATATATATTATTAATATATATATATATACTGAGTGGCCAGATGATTCTGCGTTCAGAGATCATCATCATCTGGCCGCTCCGTGTGGATTCTACATGTGAATGAGGGGCTGTTTCTCCCTTCGCCCCCACGCCAGGCCACGCTGCCGCTGGTCCCAGAAGGAAGTTGTAAACCGACTTTCGCCTCCCTCCGCGGCACGCGCCGTGTTCCGACGACGGTGACACGTTTGCAGGAGGGAGGGGACACGATTTATTACCCAGAACCTCCCTTTAGCATATTCACGGCTCCATCCTTCACGGCCCCGGGGGGCAAGCAGGCTTCTTAGCAATGACAGGACGCCCTGGATGGATTTCCGGAACGTACCGCGAACACCTCGTGTTCCGAATGGGTAAGCATGGAAAGATGTGCCATTTGTCAACTGTCCTTTTTTTCTCATTTTTTTTCCTCTTCTGATTGAGTTGTGGCTTTTGAATAAAATTCCGTGGCACCTGCTCCTTTATCGCCCCCTCCTCCCGTCTCACCCGAGGATATATTTTCCATGGCTTTTTATTTATTTTTTTAATATATTTTTATTGATTCCAGAGAGGAAGGGAGAGGGAGAGAGAGATAGAAACATCCATGAGGAGAGAGAATCATGGATCAGCTGCCTCCTGCACACCCCACACTAGGGAATCAAGCCCACCACCTGGGCATGTGCCCTTGACCGGGAATCCAACCGTGACCTCCTGGTACTTAGCTGGGCGCTCAAGCATCGAGTCATGCCGGCCGGGCATAAAAAATAAAATAAATGAAAAAATAAGAATGTCCGTGGGACCCAGATAGGCTTCAGGGCAATTAAAACTATTTCACAGAACATGTTCATGGGTTTGCCAGCAGACGTAGGACATAGAGATGGATACATTGTCTTCCGTCCGTTACAATGTATCCATGCTGTCTCTGTGATTGCAACAATGTATCCCGCGAACACACACACGCACACACGTGCGTCACAGGAAAAACCCAGCCCTTTCTACTCCTTCCCCTCTTCCCCACAATCCTCCAGTGGCTCCGAAAAGAAGTTAAGCCTCTTAATTTTATGTTTAAAGGGGTTGGGGTTAAAAAAAAAAGAAAAAGAAAAAGATTCCAACGGCAAAACCGTGGCTCTTATAAAACCGGGCACTAAGTAGGAATAAATCCCCAATAAATGTTGGTTAAGTCAACGAGCGGCATTTACGGGTCCCCAGAACCGCCGGGGGTAAAGGCGCGCGCCAAAGTGCGCGCACGTGCGCCTCACGTTACAGCGCAATTTACCTGGAGTTGATCCGCCTGGGCGGGCGGTTTTCCGATCTATTGGGGGGCAGGGGGAGGACTGGGGGTACAGTTTCCCAAACATGGGCACCCAAGGCTTCTATCCAGAAATCTCCCTTCTCCCTGGCAAGCGTTTAACACATGGAAACATTTTCCCAACGTTCAAACCCCCCCACCCACCCACCCTTTTATTATCCGTCTCCATCTCGCTCTTCATGGCTCCTTGAATGTACAGGGTGTCCCTCCAAAAATAAAAAATAAAAAAATGTGTACACACGTTGAAGGATGATGAGAAAGTCCGTGTTTATGAACAGACAGTTCCTTTTAAAAATGTAAAAGAATCTACAGAAATGAATATATATATATATACACGGAGTGGTCAGATGAGGATGATCTCCGAACGCATCATCATCATCGGGCCACTCCATGTCTATTTTATAGAATAAAAGGCGAATATACAAATGGTCCCCTCAACCAGGAGTTCGACCAGCAGGCAGGTGGGCCAACCGCCCATGTCCCCTCCCACAGGCCAGGCTGGCCGGACCCCACCCATGCACAAATTCATGCACCGGGCCTCTAATTATATATATATATATATATATATATATATATATATATATATATATATATATATATGTGTGTGTGTGTGTGTGTGTGTGTGTGTATATATATATATATGTGTGTGTGTGTGTATGTATATATATATATATATATATATATATATACTGAGTGGCCAGGTTATTATGCACTCAGAGATCATCATCATCTGGCCACTCAGTGTCTATATGCCAATGCTGGCTTTTTTTTTTTTTAAAGCAATAAAAGAAATGCATACTTTATTATTTATACATTAAAAAAATGCAAATGCTATTTTAGGTTTTTTTAAAATATATTTTTATTGATTTCAGAGAGAGGAAAAGAGAGGGAGAGAGAGAGAGAGAAACATCCATGAGGAGAGAGAATCACGGATCGGCTGCCTCCTGCACGCCCCCCACCGGGTATGGAGCCCGCCACCCGGGCAGGTGCCCTTGACCGGAAATCGAACCCGGGACCCTTCAGTCCGCAGGCCGAGGCTCCATTCACCGCGTGTTGCCGGTTCTATGCCGTCAGCTTTATGTTTTATGTGTCCCCGTTAAAAAATAAAAAGTCCGGTGGCCACTTTGGGATAAATGGTCTTTGTTCGAAGCTACGTCTGGCTTCCTCCATGATTTCTAACCAGTTAACCCTGAAAAGGAATGAAAAGGAAGCGAGTTTCCCGGCCACCGTGGCTCAGAGGTTGAGCGTCGACCTAGGAACCAGGAGGTCAGGGTTCAATTCCCGGTCAAGGGCACCTGCCCGGGTTGCAGGCTGGATCCCCAGGAGGGGGCGTGCAAGAGGCAGCCGATCCATGATTCTCTCTCCTCATGGATGGTTCTCTCTCTCTCTCTCTCTCTCTCTCCCTTCTTCTCTGAAATCAATAATATACATGCATCTATACTAATAAAAGCTTAAGTGGTCCACACCCTCGCACGACGCCCTCACGTCGTCACAAGATGGCCACCACAAGATGGTCGGCCGGGGAGGGCCGTTGTGGACAATCAGGCCAGCAGGGGAGCAGTTAGGAGCCAGCAGTCCTGGATTGTGAGAGGGATGTCCGACTGCAGGTGTAGGCCCGATACCAGCAGTCAGACATGCCCTGAGGGGTCCCAGATTGGAGAGGGTGCAGGCTGGGCTGAGGGACACCCCCCCCCATGCATGAATTTTGTACAACAGGCCTCTAGTATACACACACTGAGTGGCCAGATTGTGATGATCTCTGAACGCATAATAATCTGGCCACTCAGTATAGATATAGATATAGATATAGATATAGATATAGATATAGATATAGATATAGATATAGATATAGATAGATATAGATACAGATACAGAAATAGACATAGACATAGACATAGACATAGACATAGACATAGACATAGATATAGATATAGATATAGATATAGATATAGATATAGACATAGACATAGACATAGACATAGACATAGATATAGATATAGATATAGATATAGATAGATATATTAGAGGCCTGGTGCATGAATTCGTGCATGGGTGGGGTCCAGCCAGCCTGGCCAGGGGGAGGGGACATGGGCGGTTGGCCGGCCTGCCTGCTGGTCGAACTCCCGGTCGAGGGGACCATGTGCATATGAGCCTTTTATTCTATAGGATAGACACGGAGTGGCCAGACGATGACGCGTTCAGAGACCATCCTCATCTGGCCACCCCGCGTATATTTTTTTTAAAGCTCAGGAGGGCCGAAACCGGTTTGGCTCAGTGGATAGAGCATCGGCCTGCGGACTGAAAGGTCCCGGGTTCGATTCCGGTCAAGGGCATGTACCTTGGTTGCAGGCACATCCTCAGTGGGAGGCGTGCAGGAGGCAGCTGATCGATGTTTCTCTCTCATCGATGTTTCTAGCTCTCTATCCCTCTCCCTTCCTCTCTGTGAAATATCAATAAAATATATTTAAAAAAAAAAAAAAGCTCAGGAGGGCCCCCAAACACGAGGGCTTTGGCTAAGACCCGTTTCCCGCCTCCGCCTCGAAGGCGTCCGCTGGGTGTGAGTCCGCAGTTGTGGACAGAAGGAGCGTGCACACACTTTGTAAATCAGTCGGCGGCTGTCCACAGAACAAGGCTTTTCCCAGCACACCTCGGTAATTACTCAAATCCAGGGCCCAACCGAACCCCCCGGCGGGGAAAATAAATAAATAAATAAATAAATAAATGTACAGCCTATGTTTTTAAAAACAACAACAATAATAATTAATAAAAATGTCCTTGAGGGGGGGGTCTCTTAGCATCACCGTCTGGGGGTCTTGTGATGTCAAACTTCACCCCCACCACGGACCCTGGTCAACCAATTGTGGGGACACAGAAATAGGAGGGTGCAGAGATTTGTCCCCCGAGACCAAATGTCGCTTTTTGTGTGTGGGGGGGGGACTTCTCTGGGTAAGGCCACCACACAGCGGCCTGCGGGGAGGGGGGTGGGTGTATGTGTGTGTTGGGGAGGGAGGGGGTTGCCATAAATCTCCGTGGGGGATGGACGTCAGACAAAATAAAGCTAATGCCTTTATTTTTTTTCTTTATTTTTTTATTTAAATTCTTTATTGTGGCCCTCACCGGTGTGGCTCAGTGGATAGAGCATCGGCCTGTGGAGTGAAGGGTCCCGGGTTCGATTCCAGTCAAGGGCACATGCCCCGGGTTGCAGGCTCCATCCCCAGTAGGGGGCGTGCAGGAGGCAGCCGATCCATGATTCTCTCTCCTTATGGATGTTTCTCTCTCTCTCTCTCTCTCTCTCCCTTCTTCTCTGAAATCAATAACAATATATTAGCCCGGGCCAGTGTGGCTCAGTGGATAGAGTGTCTGCCTGTGGACTGAAGGGTCCCGGGTTCAATTCCTGGTCAAGGTCACGTACCTCGGTTGCAGGCTCCTCCCCGGCCTGGCCTGGGCCCCCTGGTTGGGGCGCGTGCAGGAGGCAGCCCATCGATGTGTCTCTCTCACATCACATCACTGTTTCTCTCTCTCTCTCTCTCTCTCTGTCTCTCTTCTCTCTCCCACTCTCTCTAAAAATCAATGGAAAAATAGCCTCGGGTCGAAACCGGTTTGGCTCGGTGGATAGAGCATCGGCCTGCGGACTGAAGGGTCCCGGGTTCGATTCCTGGTCAAGGGCATGGACCTTGGTTGCGGGCACATCCCCAGGTTGGGGCGTGCAGGAGGCGGCTGATCGATGTTTCTCTCTCATCATCGATGTTTCTAACTCTCTGTCCCTCTCCCTTCCTCTCTGTAAAAAAATCAATAAAATATATTTAAAAAATAAAAAGAAAAGAAAAATATCCTCGGGTGAGGATTAAGCAAAAAAATAAAAAGTCAACAGAACAAAGCAGGCCTGTGAGAATGCACCCCATTCCTTGCAAACCCCCCACCCCTTGTAAGCTGCACTGAGTGGCCAGATGATGATGATCTCTGAACGCATAATAACCTGGCCACTCCACATATATACATATATACATACATACATACACTAGAGGCCCGGTGCATGAATTCGTGCTTGGGTGGGGTCCGGCCAGCCTGGCCAGGGGGAGGGGACGTGGGCGGTTGGCCGGCCTGCCTGCTGGTCGAACTCCTGGTCGAGGGGACCATGTGCATATTAGCCTTTTATTCTATAGGATCGACACGGAGTGGTCAGATGATGATGCGTTCAGAGATCATCCTCGTCTGGCCACTCCGTGTATCCTTGGGTTGTGGGCTCCATCCCCAGTGTGGGGTGTGCAGGAGGCGGCCGCTCCACGACTCTCTCTCATCACTGATGTCTCTCTCTCCACGTTTACAATAAAAGGATGGTCCTTCGCCAAGACGGGGGCCAGAGCGGGACCCCGGAACCGAGCTGGCCTTTTATGTCCAAGATGAGGTCTCTGCGTGCCTCCAGGGGAGATGGGGGTTGTCTCCAGGGGCGATGGGGGTTGTCTCCAGGGGCGATGGGGGTTGTCTCCAGGGGAGACGGGGGTTGTCTCCAGGGGCGATGGGGGTTGTCTCCAGGGGAGACCGGGTCCCCACCACACCGGGGCCACGTCCATGTGCAAAGTGGGGACGTGGCCCCCGGAACAGCCCTGCCCGCCGTGGGCAATCCAGCCACAGGAGAGACCTCGAAAATGGGGACAGACAAAGCTGGTCACAGAACGGGGGGGGATAGTTTCTGGAGCGGGGAGACTTCTGGGCCCCATGTGTAGGTTCCACCCTCATGACCTCCCCACCTCCCAAGGTCACACACCTCCCAAGAGGATCGCCCTGGGGGTTAGAGCTTGAACCTGTGAATAGGGGGGGCGGGGGGCGGGGAGCTCACCGATATTCAGTCTCCGGCGATGAGTCCCCAAACTGGAGGACTCTCCGAGTGAGGTCACGTTGGAAAGAAAGGCGGGGCAGGCGGAGTTGTGGGGGTCCAAGCACATGGGCCCCTCCCCACAGGGGTGTTCTGGGTACAGAGGAAATTAAAGATTGTATCTGGGATAAAGGTCTCATTTCTGGATAAAACTAGATAGATAGATTAGATAGAGAAAGAGAGATAGAAATGTAAATGGATAGAGAGATAGATCATAGATAAGAGAGATAGAAAGATAAATGGATAGATAGATGATAGATAGATAATAGATACATAGATAGCTGATAGAGATATGATAGATAGATGATAGATAGATACATGATAGATAGATAGATAGATAGATAGATAGATAGATATAGATAGATAGACAGATAGATAGATAGATGATATTGATAGAAAGATAGAAAGATAAATAGATGATAGATGATAGATAGATAGATAGATAGATGAGATAATAGATATACAGATATATGATAGATAATGGATGGATGACAGATGACAGATGGTTGATAGATGATGGGTGAATGGAAGGATGAATGGAAGGTTAGATGGACAGATAAATGCTACATAAATAAATAGTTGATAAATGAATAAGTAGATAGATAGATAGATAGATAGATAGATAAGTAGATAGATGGACAATAGATAGATACATGATGATAGATATAGATAGAGATAGATAGATAGATAGATAGATAGATAGATAGATAGATAGATAGATGATAGATAGATGGATGATAGATAGATAGATGATAGATAGATAGATATAGATAGGTAGATGATAGATGATAGATAGATCATAGATACACAGATATGTAGATATAGAGATAGATGATAGAGAGATAGATGATAGATAGATCATAGTTACACAGATATATAGATATAGAGATAGATGATAGAGAGATAGATGATAGATAGATCATAGATACATAGATATGTAGATATATAGATAGATGATAGAGAGATAGATAGATAGATAGATGATAGATAGATAGGTAGATGATAGATTATAGATAGATCATAGATACACAGATATGTAGATATATAGATAGATAATAGAGAGATAGATGATAGAGAGGCAGATGATAAATAGATGTCAGATATATGATAGAATGATGACGGGTAGATAGCTGGATCGATAGGTGACGGATAGATGAGACAGAGGTAGAGAAAGAACTAGATCTAGAGGCAGACCAGCCATCAGGGTAGCCGGTTTGACTATAACTGACGGGTGGGTCTCGTCTAATCCATTGAAGACCTCCATCGAGCAAAACAGGAGGGGGAAGGGGAAGTGTACCCCCCGATTCTCTCTCATCCTGGATGTCTCTCTCTCTCTCTCTCTCTCTCTCTGAAATCAATAAAAAATATTTTTAAAAATAAAGATATAAACAAGGATGCAGCCGCTCCCCCCCCCCCTCGTGAGCAGATCCATTTCCATTATGCAGCCTGCCTTCTCATCACCTCCCTCGGCCCCGACACGGCCCCCGGGGGCACCCCATCCGTCTCCTAAACAAATGGTCCGCCGGCCGGCCGCGTGGCTGACAAGGTGGATCTGATGGGGACATGCATCACCCATCTCCCCGGGGGGGGGGCCTCTCTCCATCATGGGTGCATCTTGGGCAAGGGACTCAGCCTCCCCCTGCCTCACGTTCATCCCCCAACCTGGTCTGATGGGGAAGTCCCTGTCCCTGGCCGGGGTGGCTCAGTGGGTAGAGCGTCGGCCTGCGGACCGAAGGGTCCCGGGTTCGATTCCGGTCAAGGGCATGACCCGCGGCGGCAGGCTCCCATCTCCGGCCCGGGACCCGGTTGGGGCACGTGCAGGAGGCAACCGATCCGTGTTTCTCTCACATGATGTTTCTCTCCGTCTTTCCCTCTCTCTTCTGCTCTCGCTAAAGATCAAGGTCCCTGGGTGCGTATAGACACACGTAGATTCTATGCACATATGTAGAATAGAACCTACATATGTGCATAGAATCTACAGGTGTCTGAACACACCCAGGTCGCCTGTAATTATCTACATATGTGCATAGAATCTACAGGTATATGCTCACACCTGGTCACCTGTAATTATCTACATATGTGCATAGAATCTACAGGTGTCTGAACACACCCGGTCACCTGTAATTATCTACATATGTGCATAGAATCTACAGGTGTCTGAACACACCCAGGTCACCTGTAATTATCTACATATGTGCATAGAATCTACAGGTGTCTGAACACACCCAGGTCACCTGTAATTATCTACATATGTACATAGAATCTACAGGTATATGCTCACACCTGGTCACCTGTAATTATCTACATATGTGCATAGAATCTACAGGTGTCTGAACACACCCAGGTCACCTGTAATTATCTACATATGTGCATAGAATCTACAGGTATATGCTCACACCCAGGTCACCTGTAATTATCTACATATGTGCATAGAATCTACAGGTGTCTGAACACACCCAGGTCACCTGTACACATCTATGTATGTGCATGGAATCGCTGATATCCAGGTCACCTGTACACATCTATGTATGTGCATGGAATCGCTGATATCCAGGTCACCTGTACACATCTATGTATGTGCATTGAATCGCTGATATCCAGGTCACCTGTACACATCTATGTATGTGCATGGAATCGCTCATGTCCAGGTCACCTGTACACATCTATGTATGTGCATTGAATCACTCATGTTCAGGTCACCTGTACACATCTATGTATGTGCATGGAATCACTCATATCCGGTCACCTGTACACATCTATGTATGTGCATGGAATCACTCATGTCCAGGTCACCTGTACACATCTATGTATGTGCATGGAATCGCTGATATCCGGGTCACCTGTACACATCTATGTATGTGCATGGAATCGCTGATATCCAGGTCACCTGTACACATCTATGTATGTGCATGGAATCGCTCATGTCCAGGTCACCTGTACACATCTATGTATGTGCATAGAATCACTCATGCCCAGATCACCTGTACACATCTATGTATGTGCATAGAATCACTCATGCCCAGATCACCTGTACACATCTACATATGTGCATAGAATCTACAGGTGTCTGAACAAACCCGGTCACCTGTAATTATCTACATATGTGCATAGAATCTACAGTCTTCTCACACACAGGTCACCTGTACACATCTATGTATATGCATGGAATCACTCATGTTCAGGTCACCTGTACACATCTATGTATGTGCATAGAATCACTCATATCCAGTCACCTGTACACATCTATGTATGTGCATGGAATCACTCATGTTCGGGTCACCTGTATACATCTATGTATGTGCATAGAATCACTCATATCCGGTCACCTGTATACATCTATGTATGTGCATAGAATCACTCATGTTCAGGTCACCTGTACACATCTATGTATGTGCATAGAATCGCTCATATCCAGTCACCTGTACACATCTATGTATGTGCATGGAATCACTCATGTTCGGGTCACCTGTATACATCTATGTATGTGCATAGAATCACTCATGTTCAGGTCACCTGTACACATCTATGTATGTGCATAGAATCGCTCATATCCAGTCACCTGTACACATCTATGTATGTGCATGGAATCACTCATGCCCAGATCACCTGTACACATCTATGTATGTGCATAGAATCACTCATATCCGGTCACCTGTATACATCTATGTATGTGCATAGAATCGCTCATGCCCAGGTCACCTGTACACATCTATGTATGTGCATGGAATCACTCATGTTCAGGTCACCTGTACACATCTATGTATGTGCATGGAATCACTCATATCCGGTCACCTGTACACATCTATGTATGTGCATGGAATCACTCATGTTCAGGTCACCTGTACACATCTATGTATGTGCATGGAATCACTCATGTTCAGGTCACCTGTACACATCTATGTATGTGCATGGAATCGCTCATATCCGGTCACCTGTACACATCTATGTATGTGCATGGAATCACTCATGTTCAGGTCACCTGTACACATCTATGTATGTGCATGGAATCACTCATGTTCAGGTCACCTGTACACATCTATGTATGTGCATGGAATCGCTCATATCCGGTCACCTGTACACATCTATGTATGTGCATGGAATCACTCATATCCGGTCACCTGTACACATCTATGTATGTGCATGGAATCACTCATGTTCAGGTCACCTGTACACATCTATGTATGTGCATGGAATCACTCATGTTCAGGTCACCTGTACACATCTATGTATGTGCATGGAATCACTCATGTTCAGGTCACCTGTACACATCTATGTATGTGCATAGAATCGCTGATACCCAGGTCACCTGTACACATCTATGTATGTGCATGGAATCACTCATATCCGGTCACCTGTACACATCTATGTATGTGCATGGAATCACTCATGTTCAGGTCACCTGTACACATCTATGTATGTGCATGGAATCTATAGGTACCGACATGTGTGCAAAGGGTTTTAGGGGTTAGACCCTGCAAATGGACAGTGGTATTCGCACGCCTCACGGTACCCCCCCGCCGTGCCCCTGGCAAGGCGTGCTCAGGTGAGGAAGGTGTGGGAACAGGCCTGCACGGAGCCCCCCTCACATCCCCTGGTCCACGAGCCGTCGTCCATCCGGCCAAGCCAATGGGACCGGCGGGACCCCTCATATCCCCGTGCTCCCCGGATGAGTGAGGACCCCATTAACCACCTTGAACTCCGACCCCTGCCCTGAGACGGATAGGCCTTCATTTCGCGGCGCTATTAACACGATTCATTTTGCCACACGTCCTCGGCGTCGGTAATTGGCCGTCAAAGGGGAGAGATAAAGAAGGCATTCCCCGTCCCGGTTATTATGGTATCGATTGTCAATGACCCCCCGGGCCTGTCCGAGCCGGTCACATGTCAGGGGCGTGAGCCGAGGAGCAGAGATGGCTCAGCACGGACTGTGCATATGTGGGGGGGTCACGGCGTGATGTTTGCACACAGGGGTCCCCTTGCCTGGCCCCCCTGTTACCTGCACAGATGAGAATAAGCTATGATGTGAGCCTTCCACACGGAGGTTGTGTGTGTGTGTGTGTGTGTGTGTGTGTGTGTGTGTGTTCATCTCTACCCGAGGATTTTTCCCATTGATTTTTTAAAAATACACCGAGTGGCCAGATAAGGATGATCTCTGAACGCATC
>NC_137784.1:196793-249293 GCF_963455305.1 Plecotus auritus | reverse complement strand
TATATATATATATATATATATATATATATATATACTGAGTGGCCAGATTATTATGCGTTCAGAGATCATCATCATCTGGCCACTCCGTGTATATAGATAGAAGACAGCAAAGATCTGCAGACAGCCCGGGTGCCCATCCATAGACGAGTCGATAAAACAGCAATGGGTCCGTCGACACCGTGGAATACTACACAGCCATGAAAAAGGTGGGTCTCTCTCTCCCGTTGAGACAGCACGGAGGGACCTGGAGAGTATGATGCTGAGCGACATAAGCCCGTCGGAGAAAGACACGACCCCCATGTCCTCACTCCGACGTGGAAGCTAACGAACCACATACACGGATGAACAGAATAGATCCAGAGACACAGAAGCATCGAACAGACCGTCCAACCTCAGAGGGAAGGCGGGGGAGGGCGGGTGGGCGGGGAGAGATGAACCCATGAACGTGTCTGCATCGATGCATCCCCCATGGACACAGACAATAGGAGGGGGTGCAGGTCTGGGGTTGGGGGGATGGGGATGGGCTGGAGGGGGTCCATGGGGGAGGGGGAAAGGGGATATAGGTAATACTTTCAACAACAACAACAAAAAAGATTTTTTAAAAAAAAAAAAAAACAGACAGACAGCATGTGGCCCAGCCTGCAGGCCCCGGGTGGTAGGTACGTCTCATTACCTGCTTACAGGAGGGGGGGACCCTGAGGCCCTTTGTCCTGGGGGCGGGGGGCAGGGGGAGCAGCTGCAGGCCGAGCCGATGTTTGCTTTGTATTTCGGGGTAAAACTTCAAAGCGAGTCCTGTAATTGTGCACTTTGCTTAAGGCCTCGGCTTCATCCCTTCTAACCAATATTTAATGAATTTTTATTAGAAAGGCATGCGGGCGCTTACGATTTTTTTTTTTTTTTTTTTTTTTTTTTTTGCTCGTTCCAGAGGCAGGCGGGAGGCGTGTCTGGCCTGGCATCGGGGCCCCAGTGTGTGTGTTTTCATATCAGGTGTGGGAACTTGGGGGCAGGATGGGATCAAAAGGCTGCAAAGAGCCAGGACCCGCTGGCGTGGCTCAGGGGTTGAAGGTCGACCTGTGAACCAGGAGGTCAGGGTTCGATTCCCGGTCAAGGGCACAGGCCCGGGTTGCGGGCTCCATCCCCAGGTGGGGGCGTGCAGGAGGCAGCCGATCCATGATTCTCTCTCTTCATGGATGTTTCTCTCTCTCTCTCTCTCTCTCTCTGAAATCATTAAAAATTGCATTTTAAATTTAAAAAATAATATTGTATGTAATACCTTAATCAATAAAGAAATTTTTTAAAAAATGGGAAAAAAGAAAGAAAAAAATAATATTGAATGTAAACTGACATTGAAAAACATGTTTGGCCCTAGCTGGTGTGGCTCAGTGGATAGAGCGTCGGCCTGTGGACTGAAGGGGTCCCGGGTTCGATTCCCGGTCAAGGGCACATGCCCGGGTTGCAGGCTGGACCCCCCATAGGGGGCGTGCAGGAGGCAGCCGATCCACGATTCTCTCTCCTCATTGATATCTCTCTCTCTCTCTCTCTCTCCATTCCTCTCTGAAATCAAGAAAAAAAAAAGTATTTTAAATACAAATAAAATAAAATAATATTGAATGGAAACTGTCATTGAAAAACATTTTGAAAAAAAGGGGCGGGGGGTGCATTTTGAAAGATGCCGGGGGGTGGGGGGGGCTCCCTGCCGGAGACGGTGGCAGGAATGAGGTCATTAGCCCTCATTAGCACGCCGTTCCCCGTAACCACTCGGACGCCTCTCACGTTTCCCCATCCATATCCCGAAACCGGATACGGCCCCAAAGCTGTGGGGTGACGTCTGAGGAGAGATGGGGTTTCACCACCCGCCCAGACGACCCTGCTCCATCAGCGGATTGTCAGGATGGTGTTAACCCAAGGCCCCGGGGTCAAGGGTCAGGCCTCCTCGGGACCCGACTGGCGTTGACAGGACACATCCCATATGTCCCATCTCCCCTGACACACACCTGGCCCCATCATGCATTTGAAATCTGTCCTCAGGAGCCCACACCCCCTCCCCCCCCCAAAAAAAAAGCTCCCTGTTCCCCAGTCCTCGAGAGAGAAATTTAACTGTGTGTTTTGCAAATTGTTCTCCAAGGAAATACGTTTTGGGGGGCCTAGGTCAGCTTTCGATGGTTTTTTGTGTGTGTGTGCGTGTGTGTGTGTGTGCGCGTGTGTTTGTGTGTGTGTGTGGGGGGGGGTTCCTCTCTCTCAAATCTCCATGGAGCCGATATGAGCATTTGGGTTGTAAGCCAAGAAGAGGGGTTGTCTGAGGGACCGACTGGGACGCTGTTGGTCTTCGCTTTTTTTTAAAAATATATTTTATTGATTTTTTTACAGAGAGGAAGGGAGAGGGATAGAGAGTCAGAAACATCGATGGAAGAGAAACATCCATCAGCTGCCTCCTGCCCGCCCCCACCTGGGGATGTGCCCGCCACCAAGGTCCATGCCCTTGACCGGGAATCGAGCCGTGACCTCCTGGTTCCTAGGTCGATGCTCAACCACGGAGCCACACCGGCCTTGTTTTTTTTTAATCCTCATCTGAGGACATGTTTTCATGCATTTGAGAGCAAGAGAGAGAAAGCAGGAGAGGTGGGGGGAGGAGAGAGAAAAGAGAGGAGAGAGAGAGAGTTTTGGGGGACCCTCCCCTAACTAAATCCCTGTCCACGGTGGCTTGCTTAATCCTCAGAGTCGGGCGGTGGTTCTCAGGACTGTCTGAGACAGCGACAATGCGGCCAGGCGTCCTCCAACGACGGCCCGCGGGCCACAGGCGGCCCGCCGAGGACATGGATCCGGCCCGCCGGGGGCCGCTGCCCGTCCCGCTTAGCAGCCGACGCGTCCCGGGGCCCGCCGTGCGCATAGGAATTTGTTCATAGTTTTTTATTTTTTAAAACGATAGTCCGGCCCTCCCACGGTCTGAGGGACAGGGAACCGGCCCCCTGTTTAAAAAGTGTGAGGACCCCTGAGACAGCCCGTCTGCTGGGCCCCGAAGCGGCCGGAGGAAGCCAGAGAAAATGAAGGACGAACCCTTCAAGGTCCAGGCATCGGATCCCCCACGGACAAGATGGGGAGGCCGAGAAGGCCCGTTCCTTCCCACCGGACATCCCCCTGTGAGGCCCCGAAACCTCGGAGAATTCTGGCTGTCTGTTCTTTCTGGGACAGAGACGACCCTCGCTGGCTCCCTATAAGGCACACACACACACACACACACACACACACCATCCAGCTCCGAGCAGCCAGGGCGGGGATGCTGAGGGACTTTGGAATTCCTCAACATTCCATTCATTTCCCTGGCAGGGCGGGCGGGCGGGCGGGCGGGTGAGACATTGCTCAAGTCCAGAGCGGAGCCTGGGAGGTCCTGGCCGGTGGAGGTGGGAGACTGGGGCGTGGAGGGTCGGAGGGACCCCCCTCCCCGGCTCCAAAAAAAAAATGCATTTCTTTAGGGGGGTCCTCTCGCCCCGGCAGGGAGGCTGGGAATGGGGCAGGCCATGGCGGTGATGCAATGGTGATAATGATGGACGTGGCTTCAGGGAAAAGTGCATATTGTAGCTCAACACACACACACACACACACACACACATGCAAACTGTATAATTACACGCACACACAGACATGCACACACAACGGGAAAAAGCAAGCAGAAAAAACTCCAAATTAACACACACAGGTTTTATGGCCCGGCGGACGTGGGTCCGTGGTTGAGCATCGACCTAGGAACCAGGAGGTCCCGGGTTCGATTCCCGGTCAAGGGCACAGGCCCGGGTTGCAGGCTCCATCCCAGTAGGCAGCCGATCCGTGATTCTCTCTCCTCATGGATGTTTCTCTCTCTCTCTCCCTCTCCCTTTCTCTGTGACATCCATAAAAATATTTTATTCTTTAAAAAGAAAAGAACCCTAGCCACTTTGGCTCAGCGGATAGAGCGTCAGCCTGCAGACGGAAGGGTCCTGGGTTCGATTCCCAGTCAAGGGCACATGCCCGGGGTGGCGGGCTCGATCCCCAGTAGGGGGCGTGCAGGAGGCAGCCGATCCATGATTCTCTCTCCTCATGGATGTTTCTATCTCTCTCTCTCCCTCTCCCTTTCTCTCTGACATCCATAAAAAATATTTTAAAAAAACAAAAACTCTTACCATTTGCAACAGCCCGGAGGGTCCTGGAGAGCAGGGTGCCGAGTGAAATAAGCCAGTCGGAGACAGACACGTCTCCCATGACCTCGCTGATTTGTGGAGTCTAATGAGCAACATAAACGGACGAGCAAAAATAGAGGCAGAGACACAGAAGCACCGAACAGGGTGCGGAATCTCAGAGGGAAGGCAGGGGAGGGTGGGTGGGTGGGAAGAGATCCAGCAAACACCTTTTGTGCATCTATGCAGGGCCCATGGATACAGAGAATGGGGGAGGGGGTGAGGGCCTGAGGTGGGGTGCAGGGGGGACTGGAGGGGGGTCCATGAGAGAAAAGGGGAGGACGTCTGTAATACTTGCCACAATAAAAGTTTAAAAAATAAATTAATTTTTTAATATATTTTATTGATTTTTTACAGAGAGGAAGGGAGAGGGATAGAGAGTTAGAAACAGTGGTGAGAGAGAAACATCCATCAGCTGCCTCCTGCACACCCCCTACTGGGGATGTGCGCGCCACCAAGGTCCATGCCCTTGACCGGAATCGAACCCGGGACCCTTCCGTCCGCAGGCCGACGCTCTATCCACGGAGCCAAACCGGTTAGGGCAATAAATTAATTTTTTTAAAAAATTGCCTCAGAGCCTTGGATGATTCGGGCCGGCTGCTCATTCTTTAAAATACATTTTTATTGATTTTTTTACAGAGAGGGAGGGAGAGGGAGAGAGAGAAACATCGATGAGAGAGAAACATCCATCAGCTGCCTCCTGCACACCTCCCACTGGGGATGTGCCCGCCACCAAGGTCCATGCCCTTGACCGGAATCGAACCCGGGACCCTTCCGTCCGCAGGCCGACGCTCTATCCACTGAGCCACACCGGTGAGGGCCGGCTGCCCGCTCTTATTGCGTCCACACGTCTCGCTCGATATGTGTGGTCTGGGTTTCCCCGGTTGGTGGGGAGCCGGGGGTGGGAAGGGGTGGTGGTGGGGGGGTGGGGACCGTTCTCCCATACCTGCTCCGGAGACCACCTGGGGCAGCGGAAACGTTCCAGGTAATCGGTGTGGTCCGGGACCCGTCGGGGCCGTCGAGAGCAATTTCCATCCACCCCCTTTATGAGCTCAGTAAATCAGCGAGGCCTGTGGTCACACCCCATTGAACTTCCTGAGCCCAGGGCGACGTCATTGCAACGGGTTACATGTTCCTGTGTGTGTGTGTGTGTGTGTGTGAGTGTGTGTGTGTGTGTGTGTGTGTGATAGTGTGTGTGTGTGTGTGTGTGTGAGTGTGTGTGTGTGTGTGTGTGTGTGTGTGTGTGTGTGATAGTGTATTGTTTTTTCCAATGACACCCTCACCCCCTGCCCCTTTTATTTTTTACTGGAGGCCCGATGCATGACATTCGTGCAAGGGCCTCGGCCTCCCCCCCCCCCCCCCCCACAGCCCCAGCTTCGTCGGAAAGGGCGTCAGGAAGGACGTCTGGAAGGTCGTTGGGCGGTTCGGTCTAATTAGCATATTATACTTTTATTATTATTATAGTTTTTTTTTTGCCTTAATCCTCACCCGAGGATATTTTTCCATTGATTTTTTTTTTAAATATACTTTATTGCTTTTTTACAGAGAGAAAGGGAGAGGGACAGAGAGTTAGAAACATCGATGAGAGAGAAACATCCATCAGCTGCCTCCTGCACGCCTCCCACTGGGGATGTGCCCGCAAACAAGGTCCATGCCCTGGACCGGAATCGAACCCGGGACCCCTCAGTCCGCAAGCCGACGCTCTATCCACTGAGCCAAACCGGTTAGGGCTGATTTTTTTTTTTTAAAGAGAGTGGAAGGGAGAGGAAAAGACAGAGAGAAACATTGATATGAGAGAGACATGGGCCTGGGCTGGGGAATCGAGCCCGCAACCAAGGTACACGCCCTGGACCGGGAATCGAACCCGGGACCCTTCCGTCCGCAGGGCCGATGCTCTATCCACTGAGCCACACTGGCTAGGCCTATCTGAGTGTATTTTATTTTATAAAATATTGTTTTTTTTAATTGATTTCAGAGAGGCAGGGAGAGAGAGAGAGAAACATTAATGATGAGAGAGAATCATGGATCGGCTGCCTCCTGCACACCCCCTCCTGGGGATGGAGCCCACAACCCAGGCATGTATGTGCCCTTGACCGGGATTCGAACCCATGACCTCCTGGTTCATTGAGGTCGACTCTCAAAATACAAATGTTACCCTCTCCCGACCTCTCTCTGAAAATCCATAAAAACATGTATATTTTTTCTTAAAAAGGTGCTCACCGGGGAGCCGATGGTACCCTATATGTTTACAGTGTGTGTCCCACCCCATCCGCTCTGCCGAAACGGACTGTGGATTCTTTTTTTTATTATTATTGATATTTCACAGAGAGGAAGGGAGAGGGATAGAGAGCTAGAAACATCGATGACAAAGAAACACCGATCAGCTGCCTCCTGCACACCTCCCACTGGGGATGTGCCCGCCACCAAGGTCCATGCCCTTGACCGGAATCGAACCCGGGACCTTTCAGTCCGCAGGCCGACGCTCTATCCACTGAGCCACACCGGTTTCGGCCGGACTGTGGATTCTATTCCCCAAACTCCCGTGAAAGTAGGCGACGTTGGGACACGTGAGCGTGGTCAGCGAATTCCGCGCGATTCGGGGTCAAGGACCTGTACCGAGATGTAAGAAAAGTCTCACCTGATTTTGATCCGCTGAAAAGAAGAAAAAAGAAAGAGGAAAAGCCGAAACCGGTGTGGCTCAGTGGATGGAGCGTCGGCCTGTGGACTGAAGGGTCCCGGGTTCGATTCCGGTCAAGGGCATGTACCTTGGTTGCGGCACATCCCCAGTGGGAGGTGTGCAGGAGGCAGCTGATCGATGTTTCTAACCCTCTATCCCTCTCCCTTCCTCTCTGTAAAAAAAAAAAAATCAATAAAATATATTTTAAAAAAAAAAAAAGAGGAAAAAAAAAAAAAAAAACACCCTGGATGTTCATGAGCAATAAGGCATACTATACGGCAATACACACTCGGAATTGGCCCTTCATGCTGAGAAATTCATGTGGACACGAAATAAATCTATTTTTTTTATTATTATTATTTTTTTTTTTTTAGGATCTGACACTCGGAAAAAGAGAGTAGGGTTTTGGCTTCGTGGACGGGCAAGGAGACGCTCCCCGGCTCTGTCTCATCGTCGGGGGGCCGGGGGGAGGCGGGAATAGAAATGCTGTGAGATGGAAAACAAGGCCACTCTTTCGAAGGCTCGCCCCGGTCCCGGCCGGTCTGTGGTTTTGTCTTTCCTGCGTCCGCCTCTCTCTCAGCCCCTGGAGGTCCCCTCTCGTTGCACGCAGTTACGTATACACCCCAGCTGTCTACGGCCATTTAAAAAAAATCCTTTTATTTATTTTTAAATAAATTGTTGTTGTTTCTTTAAATATATATATTTTTTAATTGACTTCGGAGAGGAAGGGAGAAGGAGAGAGAGATAGAAGCATCCACGATGAGAGAGAATCAATATATATTTTTATTGATTTCAGAGAGGAAGGGAGAGGGGGAGAGAGAGAGAGAGAAACATCCCTGACGAGAGAGAATCGTGGACCGGCTGGCCCCTGCACGCCCCCCTGGACTGGGGAATCGAGCCCACAACCCGGGCATGTGCCCTTGACCAGGAATCGAACCCGGGACCCTTCAGTCCGCAGGCCAACCCTCTATCCAGTGAGCCACACCGGCTAAGGCAGTGAAAATCCTTTTTAAAAAAACAAAAACAAACACACACGAAGGCCCTGGCTGGGTAGCAGAGTTGGGGGGAGCAGCAAAAATCCAGATACGCCAAGGTTGTGGGTTCGAACCCTGGTCAGGGCAACATGCAAGAATTAACCAAGGAATGCATGAATCGGTGAGACACTGCTCCGATGTCTTTCTCTCCCCCTCCCCTCTCTCTCTCTCTCTCTCAGAAAATCAATAAATTAAAAATTAAGAAAATAAAAAAGAACCACAAAGAAAAAAAAAAAAAACCAGTGTCCTGGTCCAAGCAACGTCGGCAAGTCCAAGCCATAAAAATAAATCAGCAAGAAATTTAGGGTGACTTGGTGCAGGAGGCAACCCATCGATGTGTCTCTTACACCAACGTTTCTCTCCGTCTTTCCCTCTCTCTTCCACCCGCTCTAAAAATCAGTGGGGAAAAAAATCCTCAGGTGAGGATTAACGAAAATAAAAATAAAATAACAGAAATTCGGAGTGAGAGCATTATGTTTTGGGGGAATTTTTGTTGTTGTTTCTTTAAATATATATTTTTAATTGATTTCAGAGAGGAAGGGAGAAGGAGAGAGAGAGAGAAGCATCCATGATGAGAGAGGATCATGGATCGGCTGCCTCCTGCACGCCCCCTACTGGGGATCGAGCCTGCAACCGGGGCCTGTGCCCTTGACGGGGAATCGAACCCGGGACCCTTCCGTCTGCAGGCGGACACTCTATCCACGGAGGCAAACTGGCCAGGGCAGAATTATGTTTGGGGTCCAGCAATACAGACCTGGGTGTAAAAGGATTTGAGACAAGTTAGCCACAAAGTAACCATTTCCAAGGTAAAAAAGAGTGGCTTTTAAACGATTGTGAAACCAGGAGCTCGGGAAACAAGTGCAAACATTGAGGGTCACGCCAGCAGTTACATTGTTGCTATGTAACGTCAGCAGTTACATTGTTGCTACGTTATGCCAGCAGTTACATTGTTGCTACGTCACGCCAGCGGTTACATTGTTGCTGCGTAATGTCAGCAGTTACATTGTTGCAAAAGCCACAAGATTGAAAAGTGCCCGAAATGACAGGGCTCTCGGGAGACGGAGACGAGAGAATAACAGGCCAGCCAGAGGCGGCCACCCCAAACCGCTCCAAGTGCCGGCCAGCTGGGGCCGCTTACGGGGAAATCTCCGATCTGGGAAGGCGTCCTCCTTATTTCGTGACCCCGAACCCCTCCCTGTCCACCTGACAAATATCCATCATTTCCGTCCTGTGGAATGCTCACCGGCTGGGTGAAGGGGGCCCTGTCGCTCTCCCTGTATGGTCAGAGAGGAACACGCCTGTGTGAGTCCTGTCCCGTGTACCTCGATGCCGTTCATTTCTTGACCTTTCTTTCTCTTTTATTTATTTTTTTAAAAAAATTGATTTTAGAAAAGAGAGGGAGAGAGAGACACATGGATGTGTGGTTCCACGGATGGATGCACGGATGGGTGAATTCTTGTAGGTGCCCCGACCGGACGTGGGATTTTTGCACACTGGGACGATGTTCCTTTTATTATTTTTTTATTATTATTTTGGTTTTGTTTTAAATATATTTGTATTGATGTCAGAGAGGAAGGGAGGGAGACAGACAGGGGCAGGGGCGGGGGGTGGATAGAAACATCCATGAGCCGATCCGTGCCTCCTGCACCAGCTCACACCGGGGATGGAGCCAGCAAGCCGGGCCTGTGCCCTGGATCGGGAATTGAACCGTGTGACCTCCTGGTTCCTAGGTCGATGCTCAACCACTGAGCCATGCAGGCCGAGCTAGAGAGTGACCCTTTTTAAAAATAATAAAATAAATAGACCTTTATGCTTTAAAAAAAAAAATGTAAAAAAAAAAAAAAAAAAAGGAAGGGAGGGAGAACAGAAAGAAAGAGAAAGTAAAAAGAGAGAGAGAGAGAGATCCAGGATGAGAATCACGGATCGGCTGCCTCCTGCACGCCCCCTCCTGGGGATCTAGCCCACAACCCGGGCACGTGCCCTTGACCGGGAATCGAACCCGGGACCCTCCCGTCTGCGGACCGACGCTCTATCCACTGAGCCACACCGGTCAGGGCTCTTTCATTTCTTTCTTTCTTTCTTTTTTATAATTTAAATATATTTTTATGGGTTTCAGAGAGAGGAAGGGAGAGGGAAAGAGAGAGAGAGAGAGAGAAACATCCAGGAGGAGAGAGAATCACGGATCGGCTGCCTCCTGCACGCCCCCTCCTGGGGATGGAGCCTGCAACCCGGGCACGTGCCCTTGACGGGGAATCGAACCCGGGACCCTCCTGTCTGGCGGCCGACGCTCTATCCACTGAGCCACACCGGCCAGCCTCCCCCCCTCACCCCCCCACATGTGGTTTTGATGGAGGCCTGGACGCTGTCAGCCCAGCGGCTCAACCAGCCCATTAACTTCACTCTCCACAGAGAGAGAGAGAAAGCAAATGCCACAGACATTCTCGATTTCAAAAAGTGGATTTTTTCCCCCCATTTATTCTTTTTTTTTTTTTTTTTTTTTTTTTTTTTTGGTCAAAATGGCTCAAGCATTGTGGTGGAGAATTCATTCTGTCTCCCCCCCCCCCTAAAAAAAAAAAAAGAAAGAAAGAGAAGAGAGAGAGAGAGAGAGAGAGAGAAGAAACAAAATTAAAAATAAAAGAAAAACCACATAAAACGAAAGCGTTTGAGCTTTTTCTCGCCAACGCCCCCCAAAACGCTTATCCGTCTTACTGTCCCCACTTTTTTTTGGGGGGGAGGGGGGGAACCGGGACCCAAACAGGAACACCCCGATTAAAAAGGACGTTTGTGGGAAGACGTCCGAGGCCCACACACTCGAGATGCCCACGAAAAACACAGACCTCGCACCCCGTGAACCCCGACACATCCCACTGCCTTCCCTGGAGATGAAATCCCTTTTTTTTTTTTTCCTCCCTGATCTGCTCCTTGGAGAAAGGTGGGGGGGGGGGGTGAGAGCTGAGGTTTTTGTTTTTGTTTTTTTTTTCCCCTCTTTTCACACTTGACTACAAATATTTATAAGTTTATTTATATCTCCGTGGGGACAAGGGTGTACATTCATACGCTGGGTTTCCACAAAATACACGTTGTAACCAGAACGAAGAGGCAGGGGGGTCATTGGGTGTCTGGACCCCCCCGGATGCCCGGCGTGGCCCGGGGGACAACCCCTCTCTCCGGCATGGATCCCGCACCCCCCCCAAAAAAAAAAAATAAAAAATAAAAACGACCATCCGACGGATGCCAATGTTAGGATTTTTCAGGACCGCACGTTTAGAGGAAGGAGATGTGATTTCGGGAACACAGAAGCCCTGGATGTGTCTGGAGGTCCAGACGCCCCCCGCCCCCCCCCTTCCCCCGTGTGCAAGCATCACCCCCCAACGTGGATCATAAATCATCCTCGCTGCTCGTAAATCGAGGGGCGCAGGGGGGGAAAGAAGGGGGGGGAAGGCGAAAAAGCAACAAGGATCCTCAAATAGAAACATACACCCAACAACAGTGTCAAATTTACACCCCACGGCTCGAAACCAGCACCACGTTCCGGGCCGGGCGGACCCCCAGACAAAACCGAAAAATTTTTAAAATTAATAATCATCATCATCATCATAATAAGGATGAAAATAATAAATATCCACACGAGGAAGAAGCAGAGAGAGGCCCCCAGCTGAGTCTCACCCACCCTGGTGGGGTGGAGTGGGGGGGATGGAGGGAAAGCTGGGGTTCACGAAAGGATCGCTTTTCCTCCAATAAATGCGTCCTGTCTCGGTTCGTTCGCCTGGAAACCCGAGACCTTTCACACATCCCTCGAGGGTGTCTTCTCCCTAAATATCCCAGCTCCATAAAACATCCGTCCATCGCCACCGGTCCTCGCGTGCATCGAAAAAAAAAAAAAAAAAAAAAACACCCAAAAAAAACAAAAAACAAAAAAAACACCCCAACAACCAACCAAAAATAACCAGCCACCACCAGCAAATCCTTTTCTGCTCATTTCTAATAAATTAGGCACCGGTTTTTTGTTTTTTTTTGTTTTTTTTTTTGGGGGGGGGGGTTGTGTCTGTGTCTGTGTCTGTGTGTGTGTGTGTGTGTGTGTGTGTGTTTATGTCTTTTTTCAAATGTCGCGCGTGTCCCCAAGGAGCCCTCTCCGGCCATCGGCATCCCACATTCGGACGAAAAGAAGTAAAAAAAAAAAAACACACACACACACACAAAAAAAAAACAACTAGATTTTCCCACGTTGTCCAGACACCCAACCGTGGACGCTGAGGGCACGCACACGCCGGTGTGGCCCCGTGGTCGAGTGAGCATCGACCTAGGAACCGGGAGGTCAGGGTTCGATTCCCGGTCCAAGGCACAGGCCCGGGGGACGGGCTCGAACCCCAGCGTGGGGCGTGCAGGAGGCAGCCGGTCCGTGGTTCTCTCTCCTCGTGGCTGTTTCTATCTCTCTCTCTCTGTCTCTCCCTCTCCCTTCCTCTCTGACATCAATAAAAATAGATTTAAAATTAAAATTAAAATTAAAGCCCTGACCGGTGTGGCTCAGTGGATAGAGCGTCGGCCTGCGGACGGAAGGGTCCCGGGTTCGATTCCCGGTCAAGGGCATGGACCTTGGTGGCGGGCACATCCCCAGGTGGGGCGCGTGCAGGAGGCAGCTGATGGATGTTTCTCTCTCATCATGGATGTTTCTAACTCTGTCTCCCTCTCCCTTCCTCTCTGTAAAAAATCAATAAAATATATATTTTTTTAAAAACTTCCCGTTTAAGAGAGAGAGAGATAGAGAGAAGAAATGGGTGTCCCCAAGCGGGTCGATTCCCAGAAAAAAAAAAAAAGGGAAAAGGTTCCGTGTGTTGGGGTTGAAACAAATCTTGAGAAATCCGTTGCACCCTGGCCAGCTGGCCCACGGTCCCCCCGGGGGGTCCCACCGCTGACCTCCCAACCTTCCCGGCTCGCTCCCCAAAAATGCCACGTGGAAACCACACAAACAGAGTTGAAAAGGCTCCCGTGTGGAGCAGAAGGCGGCCGACAGCCGCCGACAGCCAACATACGTCCGTCCCTCCGTGTCACGTCGGACGCCTCGGGGACTGACGGTGACTCCCGTGGGCCCCCCCCCTGGGGGAAGCATGAACCACAGACCATGCATGCAAGTCCCCCCTCCCCAGCACCCAGCACCCAGCACTCAGCACCCCAGCTCAAAGCCCGAGAGCAGAGACGACGTGGAGGAAAAAAAATCTCCAGCCACCAAACGTGACCACACAGGCCAGATTCTCACTCACGTGCGTCCTGGAATATCTGGGGGGGTGGGGGGGGGACTGGGGGCTGTGTCTCTTGTAGCGTTTGCTCCCCAAACAAAAGCAAAGCCAGTTCGGCCCCCTGGCCCGGCCACCCACTCACTCACACCGTTTTGGGGGGTCCAGCTCCATCCGGCTTGCTGACGGTGCGTGTTCAGATAAAAACCCCAAAAGCAATTGGCCTGTGGACTGACGGGTCCCGGGTTCGATTCCCGGTCAAGGGCACATATCTGCCCGGGGTGGCGGGCTCGATCCCCCAGCAGGGGGGCGTGCAGGAGGCAGCCGGTCCATGATTCTCTCTCCTCATGGATGTTTCTGTCTCTCTCGCCCTCTCCCTTCCTCGCTGACATCCGTTTTTAAAAATATACACGGAGAGGCCAGATGAGGATGATCTCTGAATGCATCGTCCTCGGGCCACTCCGTGTCTATCCTGTAGAATAAAAGGCTCATATGCACATGGTCCCCTCGACCAGGAGTTCGACCAGCAGGCAGGCCGGCCAACCGCCCATGTCCCCTCCCCCTGGCCAGGCTGGCCGGACCCCACCCATGCACGAATTCATGCACCGGGCCTGTCATATATATATACACACACAGAGTGTCCAGATTATTATGCGTTCAGAGATCATCATCATCTGGCCACTCCGTGTATATAGCTATATATTTTTAAAGCAAGATTTGGGGACCGTCCCCCCCCCCTCGGCACCCCCAACCCAGCAGGCTGGGGGCCACCGGCTTTGAAGCTGACGGCCCCAAGCTGTGTTTCGAAACCTCGGCTTCTGCTAAATCCGGGCCTGCTGGGATCATGCTCACATTTGAGTGAGTTTTTGTTTCGGGGGGGGGGGGGGGTGCGGGTGGTGACAGACGGCCGTGTCTCGATAAAAAGTATCATAAACCTTTTAGAGGGAAAAAAGAGAGGGGGGGGGGCGGGCGAGGAGGGAGGGTACACACATTTCCCTCCGACGTCAGCCGAGTGTTAAAATTTCAGATCAACGCAGCTACTTGTAAAAGAGTCCAAATGATTTTTTTTTTCTTTGCCTGTTTTTTTGGGGTGGTTTTTTTTTTTTTTTTTTTTTTTTTTTGGCTTCGAACAGACACAGTACCTGCTTGTCTGCTCCCACAGCTGCTTAAAAGCTCAAGGGCGGCCCATTCGAGGGGGCCAACGTGGAGAACGGCCGTGAGCGGGCGTCTGGGGAGGAGAAAGAGTGGCGAGGGGTTTTCAAACACGGACCCTGCTCTCTCTCTCTCTCTCTCTCTCTCTCTCTCTCTCTCTCTCTCTGTCATTTTAGAGCTTTGACTAAAATTTCAACCAGGGACAAGGGAAAGAAAGAAAGAAAGAAAGAAAGAAAGAAAGAAAGAAAGAAAGAAAGAAAGAAAGAAAGAAAGAGAAAGAAAGAAAGAAAGAAAGAAAGAAAGAAAGACAGAGAGAGAGAGAGAGAGAGAGATAAAGAAAGAAAGAAAGAAAGAAAGAAAGAAAGAAAGAAAGAAAGAAGAAAGAAAGAAAGAGAAAGAAAGAAAAAAAAAGAAAGAAAGAAAGAAAGAAAGAAAGAGAGAGAGAGAGAGAGAGAGAGAGAGAGAGAGAGAGAGAGAGAGAGAGAGAGAAAGAAAAGGTGAAGGAGTCTTTGGATTTCGCTAAAGACTTTCAGACGAGACGCATGAATACCAACACCTCGACGATTCGGCCCAAAGATCGAGAAGGATTGGTTCCCCCGTGGACAAGGGGTTCCCACAGTGAGGGGTGAGGGGGGGCAGTTTGATTTTTAAGGCGGGGAGGGGGGAGCATCGGAGAATGAGTTACCATTTCTTAGGATTCTAGAGCCGTGGTGGTCGGCAAACCGCGGCTCGCGAGCCACCGGCGGCTCTGGGGCCCCTGGAGTGTGGCTCTCCCACAAAATGCCACGGGGCCTGGGCGAGTCTGTGTGGAAGAGGTGGCGTTCGAAGAAGTTGACGTTTAAAAAATGTGGCCCTCCCAAGAAACGTCGATCGTCGTCCTGCGGATATGGGGCTCCGTGGACGGAGGAGTTTGCCGACCCCTGGGCTAGGGGCCTCCCATCCGGATGTCACTCCATCGCGTGACCTATTTCGGCTCACGTCAGTGCTCCATTCTACGTTTTCTTTGCTATTTTTTTTTCTTATCCCTTATTATTATTATTTATTGTTTTTTTAAGACAACGTCTTCTTGATTTCTTCCTCGGTACCTCCACGGTCCTTTCGTTCTTTTATTTATTTTTTTTTTTCCTTTTGTGTTTGCCGTATTCTTTGGACGCGAGAATGGACCTTGGTGGCGGGCACATCCCCAGTGGGGGGGCGTGCAGGAGGCAGCGGATGGATGTTTCTCTCTCATCAATGTTTCTAACTCTCTCTCTCCCCCTCCCTTCCTCTCTGTAGAAAATCCATAAAATATATATTTTTTTTAAAAAAAAAAGAATTCTATGTCATGGTGGAGTCGGGGGGCATCAGGGTTTGAGAGACACTTAAGTGGGGCCTGACCAGGAAAGGGTTGGGAACCACTGCTTTCCGTGAAAGGAACTGTGTGTGTGTGTGTGTGTGTGTGTGTGTGTGTGTGTGTGTGTTGGAGGAGAAATGGACCCACCTCGGGGCCGGAGGAGGAGGAAGAGGAGAGGGGGAGCGGGAATAAGGAAAGAAAATGGCCACGGATAAACAGAGAAAGAACAGAAACCTCTTTGGGAAAACAGCCAGTCCTCGGACGATGCCGGCTGAACGGTCCGGGTAGGGGAGACAGAAGGACGGAGAAGGTGGTTCGGACTGGCCAGGCCTCACGCCACCCCCTGACCACCCCCCTCACACACACACACACCCCAAATGCAGGTGTGTGATACTGAACCCTGACCCTTTGGGGACCTCCTTGTCACCGACGATCCCTCCCCATGTCCCCTGCTATTGGGGGGGAGTGACGGGGAGCCATCAACGAATAGAGAAGAAAAGAAGGAAAAAAACAAAAAAAACAAAAAAACACAAAAACACACAGAAGAACAAAAAGTTGAAAAAAAAACGCGCCTGGCCTACAAAAACGGATGTTGGCATGACTTCCCACCCTGGCAGTCCCAGAACCAACTCCGCCACAGGGGTCACCTCCAGGGACCCCCATCCTGCCCCCTCCACCCCCACGCCACGCACCCCATTGGCCCCCAATCCGGTGGCACCCTGAACCCCTCCCTCCCTTTCCTTGGACAGACGGCCGCCCCACCCCCACCCCTCGCACCCTGCCAGGCTCCCACCCAGCATGCAGGGGTCACCCATGCCCTCATACATCCGAGACGGACCGGTCCAGAATGCACGGCTAATTTTTTTTTTCTTTTAAAATCTATCGTATGTACAGTATTGCACTTCGCTGATTTCATTGCATTTGTCCCCCCCCCCCCGACCCCCGACCCCGACTCCAACCCCAACCCCCTAGGCTGACCTCCGTGGTGTATGCGTTCAAACCCCACCCCGCGCGCGCGCGCCTGCCAAGAGTGTCCATGGCTGGGTCACCAGAGTCCGAAAAGGTGACACAGTTTTTCCTCTTCTGGAAACATGAGAGACCGTGGCAACAAGGTTACACAGTTGCGCAAAGAACATCCTAAACTCGGCGCTGGGGGGGGGGGGCGCGGGGGTGGGGGTTGGGGGGGAGATGCCCACCTGAACCGGAAGATCGGGTCCTCCCCGCCCCCACCTTGGCGAGGTCACCAGGTGTGCGCTGTGTTATTGCTGCTGCTGCTGCTGCTGCTGCTGCTGCCGGCGGCGGGGGGACGGGGGCGCGCGCGCGCGCGCGCGCGGGGCGCACCATCCCAGCTTCTGGAGGTGACCCGTGTCCACCCTGAAATCCACACGGTTTTCATCCGGCTCTTGGGATGGAGAGAAGCGAAGTTCCTGGCCGTGGAGTCCCCTAGCGTTGCAGACCGAGAACATGCGCATCTTCCGCGGAGACCAGCCCCAAGTTTTTTTGTTTTGTTTTGTTTTTGTTTTGTTTTTTTGTGTGAAAGAGACTCTTCAGAGGGTCGTAATCTTCGAACAGGTGTGGATGGAGGAGGCCGCATGCACGGGGTACAGAGAGAAGCGTGTCCGAGCGCGCGCCACGTGGCCCAGGGTCCCAGGTCGAGGGCTGGGTCGGCCGGAGGGTCTCCCAAGTCACCAGATCTCTGGCCTGCCCAATTTCTGCGAGGGTCTGGCGGGGTCGTGCGTTCCCGGGAGGCCCCCCTCTCCAAGCCAAACGTGGGGTTCCCCCCCGCCCCTCTGGCGAGGAAGAGGAGGGAGGCCGCTGCGCCAGGGTCAGGTCCGGAGTCCGTGTGGCCGAGGGGGGGCGCGCGCAGGGGGGTCGAGTGCAGGACGCAGCGTGGGCGGGGTGCGGGGCCGGGGCGGGCGCGGGCGCGGGGTGGGGGGAGCGCGCGGCGGGTCAGAGCCCTAACGCCTCGGCGTGTTTGCGCGCCTTCAGCCGTAGGTCGGCGATGCTGGAGTTTTTACTGTTGCTCTTGGCGGCGGCGGCCACGACGGCGGCGGCGGACGCAGACTCGGCCAGCGACGCGATGGGTAAGCCGAAGGGCGGCGGCGGAAACATCAGGTAGGGCGCGTGCGCCGCCAGGTGCGGGTGCAGGTGCGGGTGGGCGTGCGCCACGCCTTCCAGCTGCAGCTGCGCCTGGACCTGCGGGGTTGGGGAGAGGGGCGAATGGGGCACGTCAGGACGCGAGGATTTTTCTTACCCAAATGAACTCCAAGAATTGCTTTCTCTCCTTCTATCCCCTTGCCCCAGCCTGGGGACCCCCACCCACTCCCGCTGGGGGGATTCGGGGCTGTCTTCTCCTCACCGTGTCTGCCCCATCCTGAACTGGGGAACCCACCAGATCTGCGCGCCCCCCCCCCCCCCAACCCACTCTCAAGTCCTTTCCAACATTGGGGTGTCAACAGCTGGGGCCCCCTCCTCACCAGAGCCCCCCAAATTCTCTCTTTGACCTCACACGAGTCCCAGCATTAGACTCCACTGGGTTTTAGCAGAGGTCTCCCCCCCCCCCCCGCCCACAACCCTTCCCAGGGAACTCCCAAATTCGTGGGGCGCACAGCCAAATCCTCGGGCTCATTTCATCAGGGCCTCGTGGCTGACACCACGTCCGGGTACCCGGGAGGCTGAAGGGCCACCCTGTCTGTCCTGGGGAAGAGGGGCTGCGCTGTGAGAGGCTCAGGCAAAAGAGGGGAGCTTGGACCCCCCCCTCCATGTCTGTGCACCCCACGCACAGCTCCGTGGCCCTGGACGTCCTTAGGGCCTTGGGCACGTTAAGCCTGAAATCACGCAACTCGCCCCCCATCCGTCGCCCACCCACCCCCCTATCCGTCTCGTTACACCTCCCCCAACACCCGCGTCCTAGCTGACCTGCCCAGGCCAGGCCAGACCCACCGGACCTCTGTCCCTTCCCCCAAGCAAACACTGGTCCCAATATCACCTCGTGGCCACGCCTCTGCTCGGCCCAGGGCGCCCCGGTCCCTCCAACGTGCACACTCCCACCCCTACGTGGGGGCTCCAACCGGGATGCCAAGAGGTTTTGCGCGCACGCAAGGTAGGGCGCAGGGCGGGGGGGGGGCACTCTAGCGCTAGAAAAGGGGGGTGCCTCCGCTATGTACCCATCCACGCCTCTGCTTGGCCCAGGGCACCCAAGTTGCTCCAGTGCTCACACTCCTCCTCCCCCCTCCCCCCACCGCACGTGGGGGCTCCAACCAGGTGCCAAGAGGTTTTGCGCGCACGCAAGGTAGGGGCGCAGGAATGGGGGTGGGGGCGCGCTGTGTTTTCAGGATACCTCCACCATATTACCCAGCTCTGGTCCCCGAACCGAACCGGGCGTGTGGCCCTTTGGACACTAGGACTCCATGCGCCCTTCAACCCCGCGGGCCGCTCCCTGTCCATGTAGGACAGGCTGCGCTCTGCGCGCGCTCCGGACAGTGTTCGGAGCTGAGCCAGAGGCCCCCCAACTCCGAGATGTGGGGCAAGGCTGGGTCCAGGAGCCTGCAGACACCTCTAGCCTGGACCCTTAGCGCGCGAGGGCGGGTGGGAGGTGGGGTAGGGTTTGGGCGTCGACCCCGCCCTCACACCCAAGTGCCCGCCAAGGGCCCCCCCCCGCCCGCCCCCAGGCTCCTGGAGGTGAGTATGTGGGTGGCTCCTTGCGTAGGTGAGATTTTGTTTTTCCCCCCTTTTGGTAACTCGGTGCTTAAGTTTATGGCCTGGGCCTCCCCCGAAGGTGAGCCTTGGAGTTTTACGGCGTGAATTTAATGCGTGCCAACGGGTCTATAAATGCTCTTTTGTAGCAGCGGACTCCTTTCTTGCGCGAGGGGAGAAGGGGGGGGGCGGGAGGAGCCGAGGGGAAGGCAGAGGGAGGCGGAGGCGGAGGCGGCGGAGGCGGAGGAGGGGGCCCCAGCGAGAAGAAAAAGAAAAAGAAAAAAAAAAAAACCCGGCTACCTGTTGGAAAGGCATCCGCAGGGCGCCCATGTTCACGTAGGGCGCCACCCTGCAGGCGTCCAGGTGGCTGGCGGTGCCCAGGATCACTCCTGCGAGGGAAGACGGGAGGCGTGAACGGGCCGCGCGCGCGCGCGCTTCTTCCCCGCGCGTCTGCGCCTCAGCGCGCGCCCCCCGCCGCCCCCCCCCCCCGTGTGCGCGCGCGCACCTACCTTTATGCATCTGGTTCTCTTGTTTGCGGCACTTGGCTCTCCTGTTCTGGAACCAGACCTGAGAGAGAGAGAGAAAGAGAGAGAGAGAGAGAGAGGGAGAGAGAGAGAGAGAATCTGGTGAGCCAGGGAGACGCGGAGGGTGTCTCCATCACCCCCCAGCCACCCTCCACCACCTCCTCGCTACACCAAGCGCTCTGGCGTGGATCACCCGCCCAGGGACGAGGCCCCTACCCGCATCTAATCCCCTGCCCTAACCTCACGCTCCAAACTGGCTCCCCCCCTCCCCGCCAAGGGTGGGTGGGGGGTTCACCAAGCTCACTCTGGACCCTTCCCACCCACTACGTGAGAGAGGAGGGTGGGCGTGCAAACATTGATTTATTTTTTAATCTATTTCTATTGATTTCATACTGGAAGGGAAAGGGAGAGAGAGAGAGAGAGACATCCATGATGAGAGAGAATCATGGATCGGCTGCCTCCTGCACGCCCCCACCACCAGGGCCTGAGAACCTTGACGGGGAATCGAACCCGAGACCCTTCCGTCCATGGGGCTGACGCTCTAGCCACTGAGCCAAATCGGACAGGGAGAGAAGCCTTGTTTGTGGGTATTGCCCCTCCACCCTGTCACCCCCCTTGGGGCACCCCCATCTTACATTTAAGGAAGAAAGGGAGTGGGGAGGGGGGAACGCGCCCACAGGTGGATAAATAGTTTGAAATCCCGGCCTTCTCCCCAATCAAGCTCAGAACAAACGCCCTGAATCCATAAAGTTCCATGTCCAGTTAACACTCCAGAGCGTCCGCCTGCAGACTCAAGGGTCCCCGGTTTGATTCCCACCCCCCCACACCCCCCTGTCAGCGCACTTGCCAGGGTTGGGGGCTGGATCCCCAGTGGGGGGCGTGCAGGAGGCAGCCGATCCATGATTCTCTCTCCTCATGGATGATTCTCTCTCTCCCTCTTCCTCTCTGTCTGAATCAATACAAATGTATTTTTAAAATATATTTTATTGATTTTTTTTACAGAGAGGAAGGGAGAGGGAGAGAGAGTGAGAAACATCCATGAGAGAGAAACATCCATCCGCTGCCTCCTGCACACCCCCCACCTGGGGATGTGCCCGCAACCAAGGTACATGCCCTTGACCGGAATTCGAACCCGGGACCCTTCCGTCCGCAGGCCGACGCTCTATCCACTGAGCCAAACCGGTCAGGGCTATAAATGTATTTTTTTTTATTTAATATTACAGAGTCCTGAACCTCCTGGATCTGTGGGGACCCGGCGGGTGGGCACCCCTCAAATGCAGGTTTTGGCCGTGGCTTAGCTTTTCCAAAGACGCCTAATTCTTGGGGTGCCTGATGAAGAGTGTGGGCGGAGGGGGGAAGGGCAGGGGAAGGCAGGCCTCGCCCAGCTGGGTTCGCTGGTCAAAGGCAAAAATCTTCAGCATCCAACTCCCCAAAACCCCCTCCCCGGCGCTGCACAGCACCTCCTCCCCGCACCCCACCAATCGGTCCACTGGAGGCCCTCAGGCGCGCAGACAAATCTGGACACTCCCCCCCACACACCCCCCAGAAAAAAAAAAAGTTCCCAGTTACTCAATTCTTTTTCTAACTAGTATCCACGCTCACTGACCACGCCACGGGAGTCCAGGACACAAAGGAATCGTCCCCTCCCCCCATTAGGGCGGGGGCGGGGAGGGGGGGAGGGGGAAACTGAACTTTTCCGCGCTAGACTTTTAACAAATAAGATTTCCACCCAGGCCAAGGCCATCCCCGCCCCCACCTCCCCACCCCATGCCCCCCGGTGGGAACTGGCTTTCCAGAAGTTTCCAAAATTCATCTCGCCAGGCTGCAGGGAGGCGGGGGGGGGGGGGGGGGGAGGGGGGGATGTGCATAGCTTTGCTGAAAATCCTTCCCCTAAAAAAAGGACCCCCCCTCCCAACCTACTAGTTTGTATTCCTTCCAATGGTTCCTATTTGGTTTATTTTTTTTAATCTATTTTATCGATTTTTTTCACAGAGAGGAAGGGAGAGGGAGAGTTAGAAACATCGATGAGAGAGAAACATCCATCAGCTGCCTCCTGCACGCCCCCCACCTGGGGATGTGCCCGCCACCAAGGCACATGCCCCTTGATGGGAATCGAACCCAGGACCCTTCCGTCCGCAGGCCGACGCTCTATCCACTGAGCCACACCGGTCAGGGCCGTCCAATCTGCCTTGGTGGTTACTGTATCTTTTCTCAGGCTGTTGAGCTACTTTTCCATCGTTATTGAAACTTTGTATCCGATCCGACACGCGCGTCTTATCTCCATTTCATCTATCGCTTCTTCTGGAGAATTCTCTGGTTCTTTCATTTAGGGGAGGTGTGTGTGTGTGTGGGGGGGGGCGTTCTGATTCTTTGTCTCCTCATTGTGGCTGCCTGTTGGGGTTTGGGGACTCTCTGTGGTAGATCAGCTACGCCTCACAATCTACAAGTTTGAAATTCCCTAATCTTGACCCCTGTTTTGTTTTTCTTTCCCCCCACCCACCCACCCCCAAACTGTAGGATGGATCGCATTCCTCCTGCCCACCGCCCCCCCCCCAACCCCATTCGGTTGCCCTGGACATTTCTCACCTTCCTGGGGGTGGGGTCCCCACACCCCCATTCTAGGGGAGCATACACTCAGAGGAACCAGGGCCCATTCCGAATGCCTGCGCGCGCGCGCACCCTCCTTCCCCCGGGGCCCTGCACCCCGCAAGCGCATTTTCCAAAAAGCACCATCTTAGTTAAAATCCCGAAAAGCCAAGCTTACTTCCCCTTCAAGGGCAGAAAGGAAGGGGGGAAGGTTGGGCGGGGGTGGGGGGGGAGGAAGAAGGGGGGAGAAAAAAAAACACACAAAAACATTATGAGGAATAAAAGTGATGAATTAGCCGGGGCGCGCGTCGGCCGCGCGGCTATCCATCAAGCTTGGGGTGACTTGCGATCAATTCCAATTAGTCGTGAAAATGCTAAGTAACGCGGCCGACACTGCGTTAGACACTTATTTCTTCATTTACGTGTGGGTGGGGGGGGGGGGAAAGGGGGGGGGGAGGCGGCCCAGTCACCCATCTTTCTCCCAAACACCCCTAATCGGATTTCCTTTTTGATTTCCATTACCGACAGTGAATAATGACATTTAATTTAGCCGCTCGCCGCCCGCCATCCACCCCGGAAAAAAAAAAAAAAAGATATTTGTTGGTAATTAAATTACCGCCCCCGTTCCTCCCGCGCTGGTCTCATAACTTCCCATTTACAACCCTGGCAGCTGGGACCCGGGGACAACCCTCCAAAATAAAAGGTTAATCAGCAACAGCTTCGTTGCCGGAGCCGCAATTTATTTAGAACAAATCCCGCCGTCCCCCCCCTCCCCGCCCCCCGCACCACCACCAACACCCGCCACCTCCCACCCCCAACGAAATGGAAACTAGCTTTGAAGGGCGCGCACAGGCGTGCGGGGTGGGGTGGGGGGACAGACGCCGAGGCGCGCGCGGATGAGAAATACATCTCTTGGGGTTCGCTTCTCCCCCCACCCCCTTTTTTTTTGTTTGTTTATTTTTCCCCCTGCCACCCCCCCTCCGTGATTTCGCACACGCGCGAGACCTACACGTTTTCATTTAACTGATTTTCACCTTCTTTCCGCGCCCCCCCCCCGCCCCCGCGATCTTCGCCCCGGTGGCCCAAACGCATGGCTTCTGTTACGCGCGCGTTCGTTTTTATTGTTATTTAGTCGTTACATTGTAACTCTGCCTGCCTGCCGGGTGGGATCGGTAGCTACTCACTGGGGGGGCGGGGGGAAGACAAAGGGGGGGCTTTCCCCTTTTCTGTTAGGGCTTTTTAGGAAGGTCTGAGGGCACCCCACCCAGCAATTATCCGCGCCCCTCCGCCCCCCCCCCCCCCCGCTCCGTGGCGCGTGGCTGTGCGCGTTTGCTGTGCTCCGTGGCCAGCCTGGGAGTAATAGACTTCAGAGTGAAATAGTGTGGAATTCAATTACAAGTAATTTATTTTTATCGAAACACTACATCAAGGCCTGAGAGATATTACCGAGGCCGGGCTCGGAGAGACACATATAGACACACACACACACACAGGGGGAAATGACATAAGAGTTGATGTCCCCTCCGGCCAAAGTTTAATCTTTTCATTAATTTATAGGGCGCAGCCCAATTCATCTTCCCGGAGAAGGGTGGCCGGCAAAAAAAAAAGAAAGAAAGAAAGAAAAGAAAAGAAAAGAAAGAAAAAAAAAGTCTTCTCCCCTTGGCTGTGGCCCCGGAGACAACCCCCCCCCCAAAAAAAAAAAAGGAAAAGGGTCCCCAGACCTAGTCTGCCCATAGGGGTGGCACCGATGCCCCGAAGGTTCTGAAAACCGACAGAAGAAGGTTCATTGGTTGCGTTTCATCTTAAACCACCCTCGCTTTCTGAAGTCCAAAAACAAACAACAAAAAAATGGAACACGCTTGGGAGCAAAAGAAAAAATATATATATATTCCAGCTGGCATGGCTCGGGGGGTTGAGCATCGGCTTAGGAACCAGGAGGTCCTGGGTTCGATTTCAATAACCACAAGCCCGGGTTTTGGGGCTCCATCCCCAGTGTGGGGCGTGCAGGAGGCAGCGGGATCCATGATTCTCTCTCCACGTGGATGTTTCTATCTCTCTCTCTCTCTCTCTCCCTTCTCCCTTCCTCTCTGAAATCAAATAAAAACATATTATTTTTAAAAGAGAAAAAAAAATAGATATATACACGCTTTCTTGGATCGGCGGATTTTCGGACAACACCCTCTCTCTGTAAAAAACGCACTTGATGTTTTCGTTGGGAACACAAACATTCGGGACAGAGTTCGGCTCCTTTAAAGCCAGCTGCTTCCCGGTTGGCAAAATTAATTCCGTGTATGTAAAACCGGTCCCTAGA
This sequence comes from Plecotus auritus, assembly GCF_963455305.1. Lineage (NCBI taxonomy): Eukaryota > Metazoa > Chordata > Mammalia > Chiroptera > Vespertilionidae > Plecotus > Plecotus auritus. The sequence goes on along the minus strand of NC_137784.1, from coordinate 224,541 downwards.
GGCACCCCCACCCCCCAACCCCCCATCCTGCCCTCCACTCCCTGGCCCTCCTGTCTTCCTCTGAACTGGGACAACGGACAGACCGAGGGACAGACGGAAGGCCGACCTCCCCGGGGGTGTCAGCCCTGTTGACGCGCGAAGGGACCGGACCTTTGCTAGTCTGTACCCTCCTCATCCATAAATTATTACTTATTAATTTCGCGTTCGCACCAGTCCCAGAATGGCTCGCTCGCTCAGGCGCCCTCCTCCGCCTCCTCCTAGCACGTGCTGTGCGCACACCCAGGGCGCCTCCGACAGTGGCTCGCCAGATGGGGCACCAGGCTTTTGGTGCGTGCGCCCGCCCTCGTCCGTCCGGTCCCCCCCCACCCCACCGCCTCCTCCTCCCTCCTGGAGTCCCGCGAGCCAGCGAGCGAGAGAGCGAGCGCGCTGGGGCTAATCCGGGCCCGCGCGGGCACCAGCCCAGCTCACCAACATGCCGGATGTGCAAACCCTCGCTCCCCAAATCCTCCCCCCCCCCATCTTTCTGTTCCCTGAATGGAGGGAGGAGGCTGGCCAAGAGGAAGAAGAGGAGGAGGAGGGAAAAAATGAGCCAAATTCCTGACAATCTGGACATAGTAAGATAGCTTAGACATAGTAAGATAGTCTCTCTCTCTCTCTCTCTCTCTCTCTCTCTCTCTCTCTCTCTCTCTCGGCCAGCGGGTCAGGCAGGGTACGTCCCTTCGTGCGCGCGAACCGTGCGCCCCCCGCCTCCATGCGCGCGCCAGGACCTGGGGCATCTCCAAAAGGGCCTGGTACCAGCCCGGCCTCCAGGGTCTCCAGAGCTCTCCTTGAAGGTGCCCAGGCGCCCTGGTGCGCGCCAGGGGTCCGGGGGCGGTGGGGAGGCCCGCGTGGGGCGGGGGGCGTGGGGCGGGGAGGGGTGCCGAGGTCCTACCTGCACGCGCGCCTCGGAGAGCCCCAGGCGCTGGCTGAGTTCCTCGCGCATGAAGGCGTCGGGGTAGTGCGTCTCGTCGAACAACCTCTCCAGCTCGTTGAGCTGTTCCAGCGTGAAGTTGGTGCGGCTGCGCCTCTGCTTCAGCTTCGTCTGCCCGTCCTCGTCCTCCGACTTCACGTCCTCGCGCTTCTCCTTGCAGTCGTAGATACCTGCGGGGCGGGCGCAGGGCACAGCGCTGAGGCCTCTCCGAGTCGCCACCACCACCACCACCACCACCGCCCTGGGGCGCCCGCCCCAGAGTCCCTCCACCACCCACCGGTGGGCACCTCGCGGGCCAGGGCTCCCCGGGGCCCCTGACGGATGGGCCACGCACGCAGGCGCGCGCGCGCGCGCTGGGGGTGGACGCTTTTGCGTGCCCTGGTGGGAACCGAAGCGTGTGCGTGCGGGGGACCTTGGCATCAACTCGCGCCTTGACGCAAAGTCTGCATCAAAGTCGATAAAAGCAGCTCGCTACTTTGTAACAACTCAGGCCCTGGCGGGGCGGTATTTGCTTGGCCTGATTTCCAAATGTTCCCTTCATTTTGTTACTTTGTATCTGTTGACAGATGAAGATTGCCTGTCCCTCCCTCTCTCTCTCTCTCTCTCTCTCTCTCTCTCTCTCTCTCTCTCTCTTTCTCTCCTTAAGCGCCAGCCGAGCCCTAGGAGCCGGAGACTCCCTCCGCACACCGTGAACCTGGGCGCACGACCCCCCACCCTGGTCTCCATGCGCATCAGGGGGTGCGCCCGTGCGCACAGCCCCTCGGCTTCTTCCAGCTGTTATCCCTCTCTCTCTCTCTCTTTCACCCATATTCGCACCCACGCGGGTCCGTCCGGAACACGCCTCAGTAGGGTGCTTTCTTATTTCCAAAAATTATGGCAGCGTCCGTATTTGCTGGGAGGAGTGAGTGGCAGCGTGGGGGTGGGGGGGGAGGTCTGTGTCTCCGGGGCAAATTCGGTCAGCTTTTAGGAGAGTCTCCCTCAGACACTTCTCCCTCGATTTTTGGAAATGCAGTCTTTTCTCGCCAAGCTCGGGGATGTAAAATCCACTCATCACTGCCCCGTGAGCTGGGTCCCCAACATTTCCCTTCCCTTCTCCTTCCCATCCTGGGGTGACTGAGCTCCCCGTATGTCCCCTGGGGGTGTGGGGGGGGCGGGCAAAGATAAGAAGCTGAGCTTCCGGCCCGGCCTGCGTGGCTCAGTGGTTGAGCGTCGACCTATGAACCAGGAGGTCACAGGCCAGGGTTGCAGGCTCGATCCCCAGCGTGGGGCGAGTGGGAGGCAGCCGGTCCATGATTCCCTCTCATCATGGATGTTTCTCTCTCTCTTTCTCTCTCTGAAATGAATAGTTTTGTTGTGTGTTTTTTTTTAAAAAAAAAAAAAGATACTGACTTTCCTGAAACTCCCGGGTTCTACCAATTCTGAAACCGACTCGAATAAGCACCATCAACTAATCAAATCAGAAACTTTCAAGGGGGGGGGTAGGGGAGGTGGGGGAGGGGGTTCCGGGGCTTCTGTGAGGAGAGGAGAAGTGGGGGGCCCCCTGGCCCTCCACCCACCAGAAGCCCATTCAGGACGCTGCCCGAGCGTCTCCCCATCAAGGGTGCTGCCGGCTGCTGGCTGCCGAAATGCCCCACTTGCATTTCATTTTCTTTCAATACATTTTTTTTTATTATTATCGATTTCGCAGAGGAAGGGAGAGAGAGAGATAGTAACACCAATGAGGAGAGAGAATCGGGGACCCGGCTGCTCCCCTGCACGCTCCCCACACCCAGGAACCCGGTTCCTAGGTCGATGCTCGACCCCAACTTGCATTTTAAAAAAAAAACAAAAAAACAAAAAAAACAGAAAACAGGTTTTTCCACGAGAGCTCCCTGTCCCTTCCCCCGGCAGTAAAAATTCCTTCCCCTTCCCGGAGGGGACCACATGCTCCGGTTTATGTGTCTGAACTCTGAACCTCCCAGGATGGATCCCAGCTGAGAACGCCAGCTTTCAAAGTCTTTTCAACCCAGCCAGGGCACCAGCCGGCTTTGCTAAATCCACAGACACCGGCCGGCCGCGGGCACGGGGCTTAGAAGCGCCCATGACCCACCGACCGACCGACCTCCCGGTTTCTTGGGGAGCCCAAGGGTGCCCTGACCTCCTCAGAATATCAGCCGGGGGGGGGGGGGCGGGGGGCTGTACCCCCGGCTGAGGGGGGGGGGTGCAAAAAGGAACATAGGTTCCATCCATCCTCTGCTTCTCTCTCTCTCTTTCCTACGAAAATGCTCTTCAATGTTCCTCTCACTTTTCGAAAGGGTCTGAAGCGTTGCACTCGGATGTCTTCCCAGATATTCCTGGGGCTCCGGCTCGGCTTTCCTGGGAGAAGTCGGGGTGGGGGGTGTGTTGGAGTCTAGGAAGAAGTGGGGGAGCCAGTCGGGAGCCCCAGGATGTCCCCCCCCAACCATCTAGCGCTGCCGTAAAACCCTCTGAAATTAAACGTCAGCCCCTAGTCCTGCTCAGTCAACAGCTCTCTCTCCCTAAAAGCAAACAGTCATTGTATGAATTTTACAGAGCCAGGTGTGAGAGACCTACCCCGAGGCAAAGCAAGCCAGCCATGGGGGGCCCCGGCAGGAGGTGGGGGGGGGGCGGCTTATTTCTACAAGGTCAAGGCCTTGGTCCAAAGCATGGCTGGGTCATGCACCCAGGACCTAGGGCTTCAAGGCCACCACCGTGTTAGGCTCCCAAACCAGCCGGAGGGAGAGAGAGAGAGAGAGAGAGAGATGTGGGTGTTAGAGGGGAGAACGAGGGGAGGGACCACCTTTTAGGGAGACCCCCCCGAACCCCGACCTCTCTCAACACTCAAATGAGAGAAGCGAGATCCCTGTATCCACATGGCAAGCGTCCTCTGCCTGCCCTGCCTTCGTCATAAAAAAAAAAAAAATGAAACATTGTAGCCGCTTGCAAAGAGGCTCGCGGAGCAATGTAACCAATTTGTTGCCTCGGACGGATGGCTCGCTGTCTGGACCACCTCTGTCCAGCTGGGAAAGCCCTCCTAATCCTGATTTTGCGCGCCCCCCCCCTCCTCCTGTCCCATCCCTTCTCCCCAAGGACTCAGCAACGGGGCGACCCCAGGGCGCAGATTTCTCATCTGCGAACAGCAGGCCGGCTGCGCTCTTACAGCCTCGGGTAGGGCCGCCCGCCGTCGCCACCCCGAGCTTCCCCGGGCGCCCTTCAAAGCCACATCCAGACGCTGGCCACCTGCGGGCGCAGGAGTGGTTTTAATTTCCAGGCCCGGCTCAGCCAGGATCCAATCTCCAGGTTCAAGGGAGCGGGTTGGGGGCAGGGGGTGGTGGGGGGGAGAGAGAGAGTTTGGAGAGATTAAGGAGGCGGAGGAGGCGAACGCGCGTTCCAGCCCCGACTACGGGGGAGGCGGGGGGGACCTGTTCGTCCCCAAACGCAGCCGGATTCTAGCTCTGGGGAGCCGGGGAGCGCAGGGCGCGTGGGGATCTCCGCTCTGTGCGCATGAGGGTGCCTGCATTGAAGGGAGACTGGCGGCGGGGGGGGGCTAATTTCGGTTTTTAGGCACCCCCTCCCGCCCCCCCCCTCCCCCCGTCCTCTCTCTGATCGACCCTAACCCGGGCAAGTTCCCCGCCCGGAGAAGGGAAAGTCCGCTAACGGGGCGGCGGCGGCAGCTGGCGGGCGGCGCGGGGACAGCCTCGCTCCCCAGCCTGCCTTCTTCCCTCCCTGCCTCCGCGATGGTCTCCTCGTTTTCTTTCTCTCGAACGGAAAAAAAAAAAAAAAAAAAAAAAAAAGCCAGATCCTTTCCCTCCGAGAGCCGTGGCTGTCCGTTGCGGGGAAGAACGGAGAGCTGAAGACCACGGTTCCCGAAGCCGAAGCCGCACGCGCCCGCGCGCACGGAGCGAAGGGGCAGGCGGTGCAGGCTCCGCGGCGGCGAGGAGACGAGGCCCCCCACCCCCGCCCCGGGAGGGGCCCAGGGATCTTACCTTCCGGAATCCTCCCCGCGGTGCCAAACTCCTTCAGTTTGTCCTTGTCGCCGTCCACGTGGTCCTTGAACAAGTGCACCGGGCAGGGGCCGACGCCCTCCGTCATGTCCTGGAGGTTGGAGTCCGAGGCCCCCAAGTCCCGGGCGCGCGCGAGTCCGCTCTCCAAAACTTCCCGGTACGTGATGGAGTCTTTCTTGACGCCGCCGCCGCCGCCTCCTCCTCCGCCGCCGCCGCCGCCGCCGCCGCCGCTCTCCTTCGTCTTCTGGTCAAAAGATTTGGAGACGAATGCCGTAAGCTCCTCCATAACGATCCAGGGGCGGCGCGGGGCGGGGGGGGCGAGGTGGGGGTGGGAGGCTGCCGGGGGTCCGCGGGGGGCTCGGCGGGGCTCTGGCTGGGAGCCGGGGCTGGAGTGCGCTCACCTCCCCGCGCGCAGGGACGACGAGGATCTCCGTGTAAGAGTGGGTCCCTCCTGCGGTGATTTATGCCTTTCAATTGGAGATCTCACTATTTATACGCGGCTACCTCCGCCCAGCCGCCCCCCCCCTCCCTCCCTCCCCGCCCCCCCCCCCCCGCTCGCCCCTGTCGGCAGCAATTAAGACTCCGGGGCGGCGGGGCGCACGCCGAGACGCAATCTCGGCCCCCCCCCACCCCACCCCCCACCCCCCCCACCTCCACATCGGCAATTGGCTTTCTGTTCATTTCATCACGGGCTGGGCGTCTGTTGCACCTTGGTGCGCAGAGGTACGCATCGAATTTGTGGAAGGGAGAGAGGGAGAGAGAGAGAGAGAGAGAGAGAGAGGGAGAGAGAGAGGGGGCGCGCGCGCGCCAGCCAGCAAGCGAGAGAGCGGGCAGGCGGGCGCAGGCGTCAGCGCCCCCCAAAAAAACAGGTATCCACATTTCCTCTCCGCTGCTGGCTGAAACGAAACTCGAGAACGAGTTTCAGGATCGGCGATGAGGAGGTCCTAGCCGGCAGGCCGGGCCCCCAGTGGGAGCGCAGCTCCGCGCGCGAGCGCGCGCGCGCGCGCGCGGGCCTAGGATGTATCCAGGCCGGGTTGGGTCCGCGCGAAGCCACGCGGAGAAGACCCAGGGCTTCCGGGCTGCGGGGAGGCGGAGATGATGCGGGGGCGGAAGGCTGGCTGGGGGACCTGCCCGCGCTGGCCAAGGAGAGAACCGGAGGAGCCTTGGGCGCGGGCTGCGCGATTGGGGGACAGCTTGCGGGACCCCGAAAGGGAGAGAAAGACGCCTCCCCTCGCCTCCGTTCTACCATAAGATGTGGCTCAGGGCCGCTGCTGCTCAGCCACCGGCTTTGGGGGCGCTTCTGTGGAGGACGTGGAAATGCCCGCCGGTCGCGGAAAAAACTAATTTGTCTACAAGAATCGTTTTTTTTTGGCACGCGCGCGCGCGTCCAATCCCGCTGGCCCGGACCGGTGCCTCCTTCTTTAAAGCTGTCAAACTGGTGTCTAGGATATTTATTTTGGGGGAAATATATATATATATATAACATTTGGGCTGTGTCACGGTTGTCCCTGGCAAGCCCCTTCCCGCGCACCCCTCCCTCTCCAAAGCGCTTCGGATGAAACCACTTCAGTCGCCGAAAGCACATGCCAAGCTCGCGGGGCGCAAAACTCCATCTGGAAAGAAAGTTGACTTTTTTTTTTTTCTCCTTTTCCCTCTTTTTTTCTCCCTCCCTCCCCCCTCCCCTTACCCCTGCCTTTCTTTTCCCCTTAGGACGAGGTTTTGGGGGAAGAGGGATGGTGTGTATTTTCTTGTGGTTTTTTTTGTTTGGAGAGTTTGATTTTTGCATTTTCGGAAGTTGGGACAAGTCTGTGTCCTTAGACCCAGCATCCGGGCCACCTCACCTCCGAAGCCAAACGTCGTATCCTTTGGCGGCGCGCGAAAAGGGAAAGTGAAGGATTTGATTTCTCCGGAATATCACGGGGCCTGGGGGTCGCGTGCATGTATGTGTGTGTGTATGTGTGTTGGGGAGGGGGGTGTGTGTCTTGATCTGGGGGAAGGAGGGGGGGAAAATGTCAAAATTAGGAGAGTTTTCCAAACGGCAGGGGCAGTCCCATCCCCGGGGGGCGGCGTGGGGGGGGGGGGGGAGCAGGCACCGCTGTAGGAACCACGGGGCCATGAACAAACGATCCATCTCTGGCAACAAATTGGTTACATTTCTCCGGGAGCCTGGCTGGGAACGGCTACAATGTATACTTTTTTATTACAAAGAGAGGAAATGCCGAGGCGCCTTGCCACTTGGACCCACCGATCCAGTTTCTCTCATCCAAGTGTGGAGAGAGGTCGCGGGGGGGGGGGGGGTCTCCCCAAAAGGTGTCGCTCGCTCCAGAGGCGGGGGAAGAAGGAGGAGGGCCACGAGATTGAACGATTGAAGGCACAGGCCCTCGCTTTTGCGCTTTTCCTCCCTCCCTCTCTTCTTCTATCTTCTCTCTCTCTCTCTCTCTCTCCTCTCTCTCTCTCTCTCTCTCTCGTCCGCCCTCTTCCTTGCTCCGGGAGCGCTGGTACAGCGCCCGCGTCTCTGCGCTCTCGGTCCCAGCTGCTCAGCCCCGCGTGCTGCGGACGGACGCAACTGGAGGAGGGAGCCGCCGGGGGAATTGGGGGAGCAGCCGGCCGCCCGTCCGTCTCCTGGACTTGAAAGCCCCGAAGACGCCCTCGCCACGGAACAAACAGGTCTTTGTCGCTGCGGCCCCGCGAATCAAAGCGAAGGAGGCGGCACGTGGGTATCAGACGGAATTACAAATCGTCGCTCATCCATTATGCAGGCGGGAGGGCGTCCCGCCCGGAGGCGCGCGCGCGCCAGGCCGCTGCCTCCGGAGCGGAGCGGGGTGCGCAGGGCAGGGCGCTCGGGAGGCGGGCACGTGGCGGCCCAGGGGTGCGCAATCCTTGCCTCCCTGCAGGCGGGTAGTCTCCGCACCTTGCCACCCCCACGGCAGGGCGGGGAGGGGCGCGTCTTGGGTCCCCACGGAGTCTGGGGAACCCGCCTGCAAGGGAGGTCTTCTTTGGGGACACGGGACTGTTAGGGAGAGGGCTCTGGGCCAGGGCAAAATTTCTGGGGTGCTGAGTGGCAGCACCGAGCCTGCCCTCCAGACTCAGGGGTAAAGGCCAGATCTCCAGGGACCTGGGAGTGAACCCCCAAGCTGCTGCCGCCCCCCCCCCAAAAAAAAAACAACCTACAGGGACCTGGCCTTCCCTGGAGATCGATCCATAGGGCCTGGACCCTGCCAGACCTGAGGTGGGGACCCCGACCTTGGCCCCACCCCCACCCCCACTCACCAGGTTACCCTGCCCAGACCTGGATCTGGCCCCTCCAATAATCTCCCCAACCAGCGCCAGATGGACTCCCCCCCCCACCCCCACCCCCAACCCCTAACATCCTCTTCCTCCTCTCCTGGGCCCATGGCATATAAGCTTCCCCAGTTTACCCCCTTTGAAAGACAGACACAAGCCGGGCCGGTGTGGCTCAGTGGTTGAATGTCAACCTATATGAACCAGGAGGTCATGGTTCGATTCCCCGTCAGGGCACTCGATCGCCAGTAGGGGGCGTGCAGGAGGCAGCCAATCCATGATTCTCTCTCTCTCTCCCTTGCTCTCTCTGAAATCCATATATATATATGCAGAACGAACAAGATAAAGTGGGTTTGCCATCCCAAATTAATAAATGATATATATATATATTTAAAAAAATAAATAAACATCAAGACAGACACCAAACGTCACCTATTCGTCTTCTTCTTTATATTTTAGCCCCAGCAAGGACCCTCCCTGCCGCTTAGATTTGCTAATTCAAGGCACTCCCTGAGGTCACAGGGTGGGTACATTTGGGGGGCAGGGGCGGGGGGCAGGCGATAGGGGAAGGAGAAACACCCCTCCCTGGTGGAGGGATAAGGGGTGTTTGTTGGAACTTCTCAGGTGCTTGCCAGGGCAGGGCGGAAGGACCGGGCTGGAGGCCAGGATAGCAATTCACAGCCTCGTGGTGTCTGGTGAGAACGTGGGTGCTAGGGTGTCTGCAGGGTCTAAAAAGGGGAGCATCTTTGATTCCTCAAAATGATAGACTTATAATCTGATAGAGCCCCTGGATTCGTCTGCAAAAAAAAATTCTATTTTAAATCTTAGAACACATATACTTAGTATGTGAAGAGGGGGTTCAGTTTCTCGTATGGGAAGATCGGGGTTACGTTTTTCTTAAGTTTCCTTTGCCTGTGGGAAGCGATGGGGGAGGTGACTCAGCTGTGAATCCAGCAAGGAGAACCCATACGCAGGGTCAGGCCGACCCACCAGGACTCAAAATATCATCTCATCCACATCATCTCGTCCACACCATCTCATCCACACCATCTCACCCACATCATCTCATCCACATCATCTCACCCACATCATCTCATCCACATCATCTCACCCACAATATCTCACCCACATCATCTCATCCACATCATCTCACCCACACCATCTCACCCACATCATCTCATCCACATCATCTCATCCACACCATCTCATCCACATCATCTCACCCACATCATCTCACCCACATCATCTCATCCACATCATCTCGTCCACATCATCTCGCCCACATCATCTCACCCACAATATCTCACCCACATCATCTCACCTACATCATCTCACCCACATCATCTCACCCACATCATCTCACCCACAATATCTCACCCACATCATCTCATCCACATCATCTCACCCACATCATCTCATCCACATCATCTCATCCACATCATCTCACCCACATCATCTCACCCACAATATCTCGTCCACATCATCTCGTCCACATCATCTCACCCACAATATCTCACCCACATCATCTCACCTACATCATCTCACCCACATCATCTCACCCACATCATCTCACCCACAATATCTCACCCACATCATCTCACCCACATCATCTCACCCACATCATCTCATCCACATCATCTCGTCCACATCATCTCGTCCACATCATCTCACCCACAATATCTCACCCACAATATCTCACCCACATCATCTCACCTACATCATCTCACCCACATCATCTCACCCACATCATCTCATCTACATCATCTCATCCACATCATCTCACCCACATCATCTCACCCACACCATCTCACCCACACCATCTCATCCACATCATCTCATCCACATCATCTCATCCACACCATCTCACCCACATCATCTCGTCCACACCATCTCATCCACACCATCTCACCCACATCATCTCATCCACATCATCTCACCCACATCATCTCATCCACATCATCTCACCCACAATATCTCACCCACATCATCTCATCCACATCATCTCATCCACACCATCTCACCCACATCATCTCATCCACATCATCTCATCCACACCATCTCATCCACATCATCTCATCCACATCATCTCACCCACATCATCTCATCCACATCATCTCGTCCACATCATCTCGTCCACATCATCTCACCCACAATATCTCACCCACAATATCTCACCCACATCATCTCACCTACATCATCTCACCCACATCATCTCACCCACATCATCTCACCCACAATATCTCACCCACATCATCTCATCCACATCATCTCACCCACATCATCTCATCCACATCATCTCATCCACATCATCTCACCCACATCATCTCACCCACAATATCTCGTCCACATCATCTCATCCACATCATCTCACCCACATCATCTCACCCACATCATCTCGCCCACATCATCTCACCCACAATATCTCACCCACATCATCTCACCCACATCATCTCACCCACATCATCTCGTCCACGTCATCTCATCGCCTGAGGACGAAGGACTACAGCTGATATCCATGGACCCCCAGAGCTGCATGTGGCACCCCAGCCCCTTCCCCTTTATGACCCTGTCCCCTGCACCTTGCTGGGAGACAGGATTTGATGCTTGTAAGCGCCCTGTCCTCTTGGTGGGCTGGCCTCTCAATAAACCCCTGATAGGATGCAACCCTGCCTTCGTGATTGGACACAGCCACAGGCAGCCCAAGCCCAAATGGGGGGGGACAGGGTTCCCGGTAACAAAAACACCCGCCACCCTAAAAAGACATTCTGAGGTGGAGAGAGGTGGGGGGGGAAGAGACTAATTCACAGGGTCTACTTTCTGGAAGAAACTGCCTTGCACACAACACACCCCAGAATTGTGACTGGTTGTGAGTTCACAGCCGGGACTTACCCTAAGGTTCCGGCCTTGACGCCCCACAAAAAAAAATGCAATAAAAAGAAAGATATTTTTTTTAAAAAATGCCAGGAGAGCTTGTCTTAGGCGGGGGCGGGGGGTGGGGGAGAGAAGGAGGAGGGAGGCAGGGTTGTTTTGAAACAAAAATTCGCTCCTGGAGTTTGGAGCAAATAGGCAAGCACCCTGTGGGGGGAGAAGTGAGCACCCCCAAGTCAGAATGAGGTTCTGAGGCCCCCTCCATAGGGTGCACCCCAGGCAGGAGGCCAACACGCTTCCCAATCCAGACACCCCATCCTTACTGCTCTCAGGCACCTGCCCCCCCTCTCCACCCTGGCTCAGTCTCCCTCCCTCCCCTTCCCCCCCCCCCAAATGCTGGGGACCTTTCCTCAGATGAGGCCCTGAAGAATGCCAGGTCAGGCTGGCTGTTTCCAAGCTGGACATGCCCCCCCCCCCCCGCCCCAACCTCACCCCGAGGACCCAGGCAGAGCCAGAAAGCTCGGCCACGCTGGTCCCAGGAGCCTCTGAAAATGGCCAGAAGGGGCCATTCCTGGATGCACCCCTCTGGCCAGAGCGATGAATGCAGGCAGGACCCTGGGGGTGCTGGTGGTGGTGATGAAGGGGTTGTCTCCTTCCCCGTTTCATGGGGGGGCTCCCCCCACCCCCCGTCTTCGCCTCCATCTGCAGGAGAGAAATGGGCCAGAACATTCACGGGACCTTCATGGAAAACAAGACGAGATTTAAATGTACTTCCTGTCCGTCAAATCCCCAGGAAACCTGGTACAGAAACTGGACACGGCCCACCCCGGCCACCAGAGGACCCCAAGTCCGGCGGGGGGAGGGGGCACACCAGGCGGGGGAGACACACCCCAAGGGGGGGGCAGACTTGGGTTGGGGAGACTCAGTGGACATGGGCGTTTTTTGGATTTTATAAAACCATCTGGCTTTGGGTATGGGAGTCAGGTAGAATTTTAATGAATATAGTGCTCCTGTCTCTCTCTCTGTCTCTCTCTCTGTCTCTCTCTCTCTCTCTCTCTCTGTCTCTCTGTCTCTCTCTCTCTCTCTCTCTGTCTCTCTGTCTCTCTCTCTCTTTCTCTCTCTCTCTCTCTCTGTCTCTCTGTCTCTCTCTCTCTTTCTCTCTCTCTCTCTCTCTCTGTCTCTCATTCTCTCTCTCTTCCTCTCTCTCTCTCTCTCTCTCTCTCTCTCTCTCTCTCTGTGTGTGTGTCTCTCATTCTCTCTCTCTCTTTCTCTCTCTCTCTCTCTCTCATCTCTCTCTTTCTCTCTGTCTCTCTTTCTCTATCTCTCTGTCTCCCTTGGTCTCTGTCTCTCTGTCTCTCAGTCTCTCTCATCTCTGTCTCTTCCTCTCTCTGTCTCTCTCTCTCTGTGTCTCTCTCTCTTTCTCTCTGTCTCTCTCTTTCTCTCTGTCTCTCATTCTCTTTCTCTCTCTCTTTCTCTCTCTCATTCTCTCTCTCTCTTTCTCTCTCTCTTTCTCTCTGTCTCTCTTTCTTTATCTCTCTCTCTCCCTTGGTCTCTGTCTCTCAATCTCAGTCTCTCTCTCTCTCTCTCTCCCCCTCTCTCTCTTTCTCTCTGTCTCCCTGGTCTCTCTCTCTCTCTCTCTCTCTCTGTCTCTCTCCCTGGTCTCTCTCTCATCTGTCTCTGTCTCTCTCTCTTTCTCTCTCTGTCTCTCTCCCTGGTCTCTCTCTCTCTCTCTCTCTCTCTCTCTCTCTCTCCCCCTTATTTACAATGCTAAGAGAAAGACGCAATGAATACTTCAATATTTAACATTTGCCTTATTTCATTCCTGCCACGTACTAAAGGCTGGGCGTTCTCCCCCCCGTCCGTCGGCCCAGTGGAACGAAGCTGCTTTTGACCCAGGATGTACTTCCTTTAATTCAAACCCCACGCCTTGAGCTCTTAATAGCAGGTATTTGCTCCCACAGGACTTGGGGGGGGGGGGGGGCGGAGTGTCTACCGGCCTAGTCCCTGTCCCCCCAACACCCCATCAACTCAGACCCCTGTCCCCAACCAGGATCCCGCCCCCCCCCAACATACACACACTCTGTTTCCCCAGAAATCCAGAAAAACAAATATCCAGAAATCCCCCTTTCCCCCCGGGGCCTGTCTCCCAGCCTGTAATTCCAACGACCTTTTCTTATTAATAAAAAAACAACAAAGAGGAAAATGTTCATGGGCTTGTTTTTTGTTTTTTTGGTGTTTTTTTTTTTTTTTCCAGCTGATCCATGAGCCTTTTTAACAACAATCACCACCCAGCGGTCCCCGCCCATGAAATATTTATCCCTATCGATCCGGGTCAGCAATTCACAGAGTCTTCACATATTTTCCACGCAGCTTCCTTTCCGTCCCTCCTCCCGGATTTTTTTTTTTTTTTCGTGTAAAAACCTGCATCTGTCACCTGTCTTGCCCTGCTGGGTATCCGTTGACCCCAAAACATCATGGTTTCAAACAGGGGGGAGCCCTGAATCCGACTCCTGAACGGAGGAGACGGATTGTGTGGGCCACGGCCGATATCTATAATATTGGTCACGGTTTCCACCACGGGGCAGGCTCGCAGCCCGCGTCTGGCTAGCCCGTGGGCTTTGCCTAGGAAAAAAAAAAACAAAAAAACGCACGGTTATTTTTCTTTCATTTGGTCTCACTTTTGCCAGAAATCCCAGGATGGATGTGTGTAAGAAGGGGTAAGAGGGGAGGGGGAGAGGTGATCCTAAACTGGCCGCCCATGCTAATAAAATAAAATTAAAATAAAATAAAATAAAAAAATATAAAATAAAATATAAAATAAAATAAAATAAAATATAAAATATAAAATATAAAATATAATATAATATAATATAATATAATATAATATAATATAATATAATATAATATAATATAAAAAATAAAATAAAATATAAAATAAAATAAAAAATAAAATAAAAAATAAAATGAAATATAAAATAAAATATAAAATAAAATAAAATATAAAACAAAATATAAAATAAAATAAAATATAAAATAAAATGTAAAATAAAATAAAATATAAAATATAAAATATAAAATAAAATATAAAATAAAAGAAAATACATGATTAACAATATACATCGTGGGAAGCTACGCGATTTGCTTCCTGTGAAATGTTCTTGTCCCCCCCTTTCCCCCCTCCCTCGCCCCGTGTTCTTCGGAACATACGGTGGGCTTTAAACTTCTCTGCTTCTGATGGAACCACGGGCCCTCACTTTCGGTTTCATTGGAGGAAAAACATTATTTTTTGCAGGAAGCCAGGCTGTGGAGCGCCGATGACACCTCTAGGAAGGGTCGTGTTTTTTGATTTTTGGGGTTTTTTTGTTTTTGTTTTTTTTTCTGGAGGCCCCCCTCCCTCCCGCGCTAAACCAACAAAACAGCCCTCTCCCCGCGGACAAGCGCGCGCGGGGAGCAGTTTCTCAGTAATTAATGTCCCGAGGAATCCATCAGCGTGGGGTGTGTTTGGATTTGATTCTCTCTCTCTCTCTCTCTCTCTCTCTCTCTCTCTCTCTCTCTCATCTCTCTCTCTCTCTCTCACCAGGCCTCCGTCCTAACTTCTTCCTGCACCACCTCCCCAAATCGGCCTCCCCTTGGCGCACAGAGGCCCCCAGCGCACCCTCCCACTTCAAAATGCAAATGAAAGCGACGAGCGAGCTAGAGCGAGCTAGAGCGAGCCAGCCAGACTTTTCCTTTTCTTCCCGCGGACAGCGGCCCCCGGGTGGGAAGCTGGCACCCGCCTGGCCCGGTGGTGCTGACAGCAGGAGGTCGCGGGCCTCCCGGGTGCGCACGCGGCGCGCCCAGGGCGCTGTCCCCGCGGGCCCTGTTGGACCGGTGCCCATGCGCGCGCGCCAGCGCTGCCTTCAGCCCTGGTGCAGGCTCCTGTCTGTGCGCCCCCCGCGCCCCCCCCCTACCCCCGTGCCAACGAATATTGAGCTTCTCTCTGTGCAGCCTTGCGGGGCACCCTCCTTGGCTCCCCCCGCCCCCCACACTTTGCAGGGGGTCCCTCCCAAGCTGAAGGGCTAAGCGCGCTCTGCGCTCGAGAGCGGTGTGTTCGGTTGGCCTCGACTTTCAGGTGCCAATATCTTAGAGAAAAAAAAAATATATATATATATATATATATATATATATATATATATATATATATATATATATATATATATCTCCCAGGGAAGGGCCATCTGTCCACCCTCCTCCTGGAAATTGGGGAGCCCAATTTCTGCAGAAGATGACCACCTACTCCCCCCGCTCCCCGCCCCGTCCCCAATCCTCCACCTCTGGGGGCTGCCCTGGAACCCAGCATCCCCTCAGGAAGCAGGCCCCAGTGTACGTATCCACAGCTCATCTGGGAGCCCGCAAGCGTCAGGACGCTGGGGAACGGGGCGGGGGGCGGGGGGGGGGCGCCTAAGAATGCTTGGGCCCCAAGCTGCCCATCCCTGGAACCCCAGGGCCCCTGCCCCCCCACCCACCCACCCAGCGGCCTCCCAGGGCGCACCAGGAGGTCACAGCTTGTCTCTGCCACCCACACATTGCGCACGCGTCCCCCCCCCCCCCCAAGTTCACTGTCAAACCACAGGACTGGGTCCCCCCACACACACACTCCAAGGAACAGGGGGGATCATTCATCAGAGCTTTAGTGATAAGGGGGCGTGTACTGCCTCTCTCCAGGGACCCATTCATGCCCCGCCCCCCACTAATGAGGCATCCATGCTGACTGGCCAGGGTTGATAGTGGGGGGGGGGGGGGCGCGGGGAGAGCAGGGGTGTGCCCCCTGCCCTAAATACACTGAGTAATGGGTTGTCTGTGGGCCGGAGGGGGGAGGAGGCAGGGGCAGGTGGGACACAGGTTTGAGGATGTGGGGGCAGGCTAATTGGGGAGTCTAGGCGCAGCCCTCCTCCCCCCCCCCAGCCAGAGAGCGGGGGTGGCCCCCCCCCCCAGGGGCGAGGAGGGAGGGAATGCTACACGCGCGCCTGCCTCTGGCCTTGCCACGGAGGCTCAGCCTCCTGGCCTGAGGCGAAGCTTGGGGCTAGAGGGCTGAGCGGGGCGGCTGGACACAGTCCAGGAGCCCACCTCTGCGCTCCGCTCCGCACCACCAACCACCCGCCCCTCGCGCCTGCCGCTCCAGCGCGCGGACTGTGCAGGGGAGGGGTGCAGGCATGCGCGCCCTGGGGGGGCGGGGAGGGTGTCTTCAGGCTGCAGGGCGGGGGGGAGGCGCAAGAAGGGGGGCAGGACAGGAGGGCTCTGTGTCTGGTGCTGGGTGAGAACAGAAGCAGAATCCACCAGACATGTCCCCAAGCGCCGGCCTGGACACCTTCCTGCCCCGTGTGCTGTCCCGCCGCCGGCTGGGGCGTTCTGAGGGGCTGAGGGAAGCGCAACACCTGTCATTGGCCCCTCCCAGCGAGGAGGGTGCGAGGGTGCGTGAGGCCAGGCGTGGACAGTGGGTGCCAGGCCTCCAGGGGCTCACGCAGGCAAAGGCGGCCCTGGATTCACTTCATTCATTCATTCATTCGTTCGTCCGTTCATTCACCACCTTTGGCCCCAAAGACAGACCCCTGGGCAGCTGACATGCACCAACATCTCTTGAGCATAGATATACCTGTGCCAGATGCTGGGGATGCAGGTGAGATACACCTGTGCCAGGTTCTGGGGGTGCATGTGAGATACACCTGTGCCAGATGCTGGGGATGCAGGTGAGATACACCTGTGCCAGGTGCTGGGGGTGCAGGTGAGATGCACCTGTGCCAGATGCTGGAGATACAGGTGAGATGCACCTGTGCCAGGTGCTGGGATAGAGGTGAGATACACCTGTGCCAGGTGCTGGGATAGAGGTGAGATACACCTGTGCCAGGTGCTGGGATAGAGGTGAGATACACCTGTGCCAAGTGCTGGGGATAGAGGTGAGATACACCTGTGCCAGGTGCTGGAGATACAGGTGAGATACACCTGTGCCAAGTGCTGGGGATAGAGGTGAGATACACCTGTGCCAGGTGCTGGAGATACAGGTGAGATACACCTGTGCCAGGTGCTGGAGATACAGGTGAGATACACCTGTGCCAGGTGCTGGGATAGAGGTGAGATACACCTGTGCCAAGTGCTGGGGATAGAGGTGAGATACACCTGTGCCAGGTGCTGGAGATACAGGTGAGATACACCTGTGCCTGGTGCTGGGGATAGAGGTGAGATACACCTGTGCCAGGTGCTGGGAATAGAGGTGAGATACACCTGTGCCAGGTGCTGGAGATACAGGTGAGATACACCTGTGCCAGATGCTGGGGATGCAGGTGAGATGCACCTGTGCCAGGTGCTGGGGGTGCAGGTGAGATACACCTGTGCTTGGTGCTGGGGGTGCAGGTGAGATATACCTGTGTCAGATGCTGGGGGTGCAGGTGAGATACACCTGTGTCAGACGCTGGAGATACAGGTGAGATGCACCTGTTCTAGGTGCTGGGGATACAGGTGAGATACACCTGTGCCAGGTGCTGGGGATGCAGGTGAGATACACCTGTGTCAGTTGCTGGGCGTACAGGTGAGATACACCTGTGTCAGATGCTGGGGCTGCAGGTGAGATACACCTGTTCTAGGTGCTGGGGATACAGGTGAGATACACCTGTGCCAGGTGCTGGGGATGCAGGTGAGATACACCTGTGCCAGGTGCTGGGGGTGCAGGTGAGATGCACCTGGGCCAGATGCTGGAGATACAGGTGAGATGCACCTGTGCCAGGTGCTGGGATAGAGGTGAGATACACCTGTGCCAGGTGCTGGGATAGAGGTGAGATACACCTGTGCCAGGTGCTGGGATAGAGGTGAGATACACCTGTGCCAAGTGCTGGGGATAGAGGTGAGATACACCTGTGCCAGGTGCTGGAGATACAGGTGAGATACACCTGTGCCAAGTGCTGGGGATAGAGGTGAGATACACCTGTGCCAGGTGCTGGAGATACAGGTGAGATACACCTGTGCCAGGTGCTGGAGATACAGGTGAGATACACCTGTGCCAGGTGCTGGGATAGAGGTGAGATACACCTGTGCCAAGTGCTGGGGATAGAGGTGAGATACACCTGTGCCAGGTGCTGGAGATACAGGTGAGATACACCTGTGCCTGGTGCTGGGGATAGAGGTGAGATACACCTGTGCCAGGTGCTGGGGATAGAGGTGAGATACACCTGTGCCAGGTGCTGGAGATACAGGTGAGATACACCTGTGCTTGGTGCTGGGGATGCAGGTGAGATGCACCTGTGCCAGGTGCTGGGGGTGCAGGTGAGATACACCTGTGCTTGGTGCTGGGGGTGCAGGTGAGATATACCTGTGTCAGACGCTGGAGATACAGGTGAGATGCACCTGTTCTAGGTGCTGGGGATACAGGTGAGATACACCTGTGCCAGGTGCTGGGGATGCAGGTGAGATACACCTGTGTCAGTTGCTGGGCGTACAGGTGAGATACACCTGTGTCAGATGCTGGGGGTGCAGGTGAGATACACCTGTTCTAGGTGCTGGGGATACAGGTGAGATACACCTGTGCCAGGTGCTGGGGATGCAGGTGAGATACACCTGTGCCAGGTGCTGGGGGTGCAGGTGAGATGCACCTGTGCCAGATGCTGGAGATACAGGTGAGATGCACCTGTGCCAGGTGCTGGGATAGAGGTGAGATACACCTGTGCCAGGTGCTGGGATAGAGGTGAGATACACCTGTGCCAGGTGCTGGGATAGAGGTGAGATACACCTGTGCCAAGTGCTGGGGATAGAGGTGAGATACACCTGTGCCAGGTGCTGGAGATACAGGTGAGATACACCTGTGCCAAGTGCTGGGGATAGAGGTGAGATACACCTGTGCCAGGTGCTGGTGATACAGGTGAGATACACCTGTGCCAGGTGCTGGAGATACAGGTGAGATACACCTGTGCCAGGTGCTGGGATAGAGGTGAGATACACCTGTGCCAGGTGCTGGGGATAGAGGTGAGATACACCTGTGCCAGGTGCTGGAGATACAGGTGAGATACACCTGTGCTTGGTGCTGGGGATGCAGGTGAGATGCACCTGTGCCAGGTGCTGGGGGTGCAGGTGAGATACACCTGTGCTTGGTGCTGGGGGTGCAGGTGAGATATACCTGTGTCAGACGCTGGAGATACAGGTGAGATGCACCTGTTCTAGGTGCTGGGGATACAGGTGAGATACACCTGTGCCAGGTGCTGGGGATGCAGGTGAGATACACCTGTGTCAGTTGCTGGGCGTACAGGTGAGATACACCTGTGTCAGATGCTGGGGGTGCAGGTGAGATACACCTGTTCTAGGTGCTGGGGATACAGGTGAGATACACCTGTGCCAGGTGCTGGGGATGCAGGTGAGATACACCTGTGTCAGTTGCTGGGTGTACAGGTGAGATACACCTGTGCCTGGTGCTGGGTGTACAGGTGAGATACACCTGTGCTGAAAGGTCTTCTCTGTCTGTGCATAGCCAATACCAGGTATTGCAAGAGGAAAAGGGTGCTGACGGCATGAATTTTGGAGGTGAGAGGGGCAGGAATGATTCATTTCCCGTTTGGAGGCGAAGGGAGAATGTCACATCAGCAGGGCCTGCTCTTGGAGGAAGCCGGAGGTGAGCAGACACACCGTCCACAGGCACCACAGGTGAGCATCCGTGATCCCCCCGGGACACACTCCACGACGCAGCATTTTGGGTTAGAACATGGGGACACGGACACGGTTTGGGGAGGCTGGGGAACGAAGAGAAGCATCCGGAAGCAGCACTCGATGCCCCATTGGGAATGTTTTTGGGGGGATTCGCAGGAAAACACGTTGAGGGTCATCACCCTTCACCAAGGGGTCCTGACCATGATTATTGCCACACTAGAGGCTCAGGGCATGAGATTCATGCACGGGGGGCGGGGGGAGGTCCCCTCAGCCCGGCCTGCACCCTCTCCAATCCGGGACCCCTCAGGGGATGTCCAAATGCCGTTTTAGGCCCGGGACCGGCAGTCAGACACCCCTCTCACAATCCGGGACCATTGGCTCGTAACCGCTCACCTGCCTGCCTGCCTGATCGCCCCTAACTGCTCTCCCCTGCTGGCCTGATCACCCCTAACCACTCTGCCTGCCTGCCTGATCACCCCTAACCGCTCTCCCCTGCAGGCCTGATCACCCCTAACCACTCTGCCTGCCTGCCTGATCGCCCCTAACCACTCTCCCCTGCTGACCTGATCACCCCTAACTGCTCTCCCCTGCTAACCTGATCGCCCTAACTGCTCTCCCCTGCCAGCCTGATCACCCCTAACCACTCTCCCCTGCTGACCTGATCACCCCTAACTGCTCTCCCCTGCCAGCCTGATCACCCCTAACCACTCTCCCCTGCCAGCCTGATCGCCCCTAACTGCTCTCCCCTGCTAACCTGATCGCCCTAACTGCTCTTCCCTGCCAGCCTGATCACCCCTAACCACTCTCCCCTGCCAGCCTGATCGCCCCTAACTGCTCTCCCCTGCTAACCTGATCGCCCTAACTGCTCTCCCCTGCCAGCCTGATCACCCCTAACCACTCTCCCCTGCTGACCTGATCACCCCTAACTGCTCTCCCCTGCCAGCCTGATCACCCCTAACCACTCTCCCCTGCCGACCTGATCACCCCTAACTGCTCTCCCTGCAGGCCTGATCGCCCCTAACTGCTCTCCCCTGCTGACCTGATCACCCCTAACTGCTCTCCCTGCTGGCCTGATCACCCCTAACCGCTCTCCCCTGCTGACCTGATCACCCCTAACCGCCTCTGTCTCTGCCCCCGTCACTCTGGCTTTGTCTGGAAGGACGTCCAGAAGACGTCCAGTCTATCCGGTCTAATTAGCCCATTACCCTTTTATTCGTATAGCTACCCCCACACAACCATCCCAGGTTTTGCCCCTTGCTGGACGAGGTACCCAAATCCAAAGAGGCCCCATTCTGCAAGAGACAGGTGCCTCGGAGACGAGGCTTTGTTCCCGAGCGCGGTCCTAATTTTAAGTCCACCAGGCAGTCCCCCCTCCAGGCCATGGCGCGGGGCCGGAGGGGTGTCTCGAGGCAGCTGACAGACCAGAGGGATTTTTTTGTAGGTCGTCTGCTGAACTCGCAGCTTTGGAGAACCCGTGAACTGGGACAAACGGTCCGCATTTACTCTTCCCACGTAAACACGCCCTCGAGGCAGATGGCACTGTGTTCTGGGAGAGGGAGAGAGAGAGAGAGAGAAAGAGAGAGAGAGAGAGAGAGAGAGAGAGAGAGAGAGAAACATCCTCGAGGAGAGAGAATCATGGACCGGCTGCCTCCTGCACGCCCCGTCCTGGGGGTCGAGCCTGCAACCCGGGCATGTGCCCTTGACCAGGAATGGAACCTCGACCGGGAATCTAACCGTGACCTCCTGGTTCCTGAGTCGACACTCAGCCACGGAGTCACACCAGCCGGGCTCTTGTGTGTGTGTGTGTGTGTGTGTGTGTGTGTGTGTGTGTGTGTGTGTTTCATTAGCGTTCCCAGGTCCCTTCCGGAGGCCCGTTTCTCCCTGACTTGGAAAAGGTCAGGATCTTCCACGAACGTGGTTGCACAGAGCAGACACCCCACCTGGGAAATGCCAACGGCCCTGCTCTAGGGACTGAGTGAAACGCCACATCGAGGTGGGTCATAGAGAGTTAAATAGATGGACAGGTGACTCCTAGATAGACAAACAGGTCGAGTTCTCTCTTCCATACAAGCCATTCACCACTCTTTATATCTATATCATCTATATCTATATCTATATCTATATCTATATCTATATCTATCTATATCTATATCTATCTATCTATATCTATATCTATATCTATATCTATATCTATATCTATATCTATATCTATATCTATATCTATCTATCTATCTATCTATATCTATCTATATCTATATCTATATCTATATCTATATCTATATCTATATCTATATCTATATCTATATCTATATCTATATCTATATCTATATCTATCTATATCTATATTAAAAGCATAATATGCTAACTAGACTGGACAGCTGAACGACCTTCTGGACGTCATTCTGGACATCCTTCTTGATGAAGCCATAGAGGCAGGGGCTGAGGCAGAGACGGTTAGGGGCGATCAGGCAGGCGAGTGGTTAGGGGCGATCAGGCAGGCAGAGACGGTTAGAGCCGATCAGGCCATCAGGCAGAGACAGTTAGGGGCGATCAGGCAGGCAGAGGGGTTAGGGGCGATCAGGCAGGCCAGTGGTTAGGGACACTCAGGGGCAGGTCGCTCTGTGGTGTGGGGCAGCCTGCTCACCATCCCTGCTCTCTACCCCCTCGGGGCCTGGAGCACCAGCTCCTCCCTCCAACAGTGGCACCAATGTCACCCCCACATCCCCAGTCATTCCCTGGGGAGAGACAATGTCATCTCTAGATGTAAACCACGTCCAGACATAGATGATAGATTAGATAGATAGATAGATAGATAGATAGATAGATAGATAGGTGATAGATATATAGATAGATATATATAGATAGATAAATATAAATAGATAGATAGATAGATATAGATGATAGATACATAGATGATAGATACATAGATAGATAGATTTAGATAGATATAGATAGATAGATAGATAGATAGATAGATAGTTAGATAGATAGATATACATAGATAGATAATGGATAGATAATAAATAATGGATGGATGATGGATAGATAATAGATAGTATGGATAGCTAGATAATAGATAGATGATAGAAAAATAATACATAGATAGATAGATGATAGACATAGATAGATGATAGATAGATAGATAGATAGATAGGTAGATGATAGATAGAGATAGAGATAGATAGATAGATAGATAGATGATAGATAGATAGATGATAGATATAGATGATAGATAGATAGATAGATATAGATGATAGATAGATGATAGATATAGATGATAGATAGATAGATAGATAGATAGATAGATGATAGATGGATATAGATGATGGATATAGATGATAGATGACAGATGATAGATAAGAAGGAAGAAAGGATGCCCCACGGGTGGATCGATAGGTAATAGATAAGCGATAGATACATCGATATGAGGACTTAGTCCCACAAGCAAAAGCATCATTGACATTTGGGGTTACACCCGTCTCTGCGGGGCGCCCTGTGCCCTGTAGCGTGTGGAGCAGCCTCCTTGGTCTCCACCCACCAGATGCCGGGAGACCCCTCCCCCTCCCCCCAACAGTGAGCACCACCCAAGTCTGCAGACCGCCCCGAACGTCCCCTGGGCCGGGCGAAGGCTCCCGCATCCACCCCCCGCTGGCCGAGGCCCACCCAGGAGCCACTCCTGCTTCCCAGCACCCACGGGTCATCCGGCCCCCTCACGCCTGTCTCCGTTCCTCAGAACAGCCCAACGGGCCGCAGAATCACTGTCACTTCCCACAGGAGAAAAATAACACCCGTGGGACCCGACTCGAGAGAGGCACCGGACGGCCAGAGGGCAACGTGGCTTCAGGAGGGTGTGCGCCGGGTGACAGCGGGGTGTGCGCCGGGGTGAGAGCGGGGTGTGCGCCGGGGTGAGAGCGGGGTGTGCGCAGGAAAAGTGCTCCCGGGCCCAATCGGAGCAGGTGGGGGAGGGGCGCTGAGGTGTCTGTCTGTCTGTCTGTCTAAGAGGCGGCTTTCTGTTCTTCGCAATCAGCCCTGTGAGCCCGGGAACACTCTGGGCTGTGCGCAGACCCGCGTGGCCGCAATCCTTCCTAGCCCTTACGCCATGCACACCCTCCACCTCAAACACTCCATGCACACCCTCCACGCACACACACTCCACGCACACACACTCCATGCACACACTCCACCTCACACCCTCCATGCACACACACTCCATGCACACCCTCCACGCACACACACTCCACGCACACACACTCCACACACACACTCCACCTCACACCCTCCATGCACACAGGCCATGCACACCCTCCACACACACACTCCATGCACACCCTCCATGCACACAGGCCATGCACACACTCCACACACACACTCCACCTCACACCCTCCATGCACACAGGCCATGCACACACACTCCATGCACACCCTCCATGCACACACTCCACACACACACTCCACCTCACACCCTCCATGCACACATTCCATGCACACACACTCCATGCACACCCTCCACGCACACCCTCCATGCACACCCTCCATGCACACTGGCCATGCACACACTCCACACACACACTCCATGCACACCCTCCATGCACACACACACACTCCATGCACACCCTCCATGCACACCCTCCATGCACACTGGCCATGCACACACTCCACCTCACACACTCCATGCACACAGGCCATGCACACACACACACTCCATGCACACCCTCCATGCACACCCTCCATGCACACCCTCCATGCACACCCTCCACGCACACACAGCGTCGCACCGACAAACAGCCTCTGCGGACGGACGAGACGCAGAAGCAGACAAAGTCAGCTCCCCCCTTTGAAAAGCTGCTGCCTCCCGCCTCCCAGCCCCAACGCTCCCCCAAACAACCCCGTGACGGAGAGGAATCTATTTTTATTGTTTTTTTTTTTTTTTTTGCACAACGAAACCCTGTGTGAGAAAACGCCACAGGCAGAGAAGTCAGGCTCGGCGGGGCTGCACCCGGGCGTGAATGACAAGAGGAGAAGCGGGGTCTCGGCGGGCGGCACGGGTAATTGCTCTAATTCCTCTCCCTTCATTTCCCGGCTCCTTGGCAGGCGGCGTGCGCGCGCTGCTGGCGTGGTTTCCACGCGCTGGGTGACATCCCCGGTGACAGAGTCGGCTGCAGAAGCGGGCGGTGGGGGGGGGGGGGGTGTGACACCGACACGTGACCTATCCATGACCCCGTCCAGGTATCTCTCTGGGTCCCCATCCCTTCGAGGGGAGCCCCCCCCCCCGTGCGGGCTGTCCTTCATCCATCCAACGTCCCCACATCCCCAGCACGGTCTCACTTTGCTGAGGCCTCAAAATGGGGACAGCCGCGATGACAAAAGTCACCCCCAAAATATGGGGGTGCCCACGAACCCCCCCACCCCCCACCCCGTCCTGTGGGGTTGTCCCCAAAGCCTCAGAAAGCGGAGACAACCTCAGGGGTTTGCTTTCTCCCCTAGCAGCCCCCCCAGGGCCTCAGGCCGGATGCGGGGAGCTTGGGGTGGGGGTGGGGGGCTTTGATGGATTTGGAGGGACACTGTCCCTGAACCCCAAACCGTCAAGGGGGTTGCCTTTTCCAGTCCCAAATCCAAGGAGATATTTTATGGTAAAGTGTTGTATTTTTAAAATATGTGTGTATTGACTTCATAGAGGAAGGGAGAGAGAGAGAGAGAGAGAGAGAGAGAGAGAGAGAGAGAGAAACATCCATGGGAGATGTTTCTGTAGCTGTCTTTTTATTCATTGGGATATACACGGAGTGGCCAGATGATGATGATCTCTGTGGATAGAGCGTCAGCCTGCGGACGGAAGAGTCCTGGGTTCGATTCCAGTCAAGGACATGGACCTTGGTCTCTCATTAATGAGAGAGAAACATCCAAGGGAGAGAGAGAGAGAGAGAGAGAGAGAGAGAGAGAGAGAGAGAGAGAGAGAAACATCCATGATGAGAGAGAATCACGGCTCGGTGGTTGAGCATTCGACCTATGAACCAGGAGGTCACAGGCCCGGGTTGTGGGCTCCATCCCCAGGAGGGGGCATGCAGGAGGCAGCCGATCCATGATTCTCTCTCCTCATGGATGTTTCTGTCTTTCTCTCCCTCTCCCTTCCTCTCGGAAATCAATTTAAGAAATAGTTTTTTTAAAAAAAATAAAATAAAATAAAAGTAAATTTGAATTCTAACCAAACAGATTTTCATCCGAGGAATGGCTGGACCTGCAGACCATGATGCTCAGCGAAAGAAGCCGGTCGGTGAAAGAAAAATACCGCACGATCTCACTCACTTGTGGATAATGAAGAGTATGACACAGAGTGGCCAGATGAGGATGATCTCTGAACGCATCATCCTCGGGCCACTCCGTGTCAATCCTATAGAATAAAAGGCTCATATACACATGGTCCCCTCGACCAGGAGTGTGACCAGCAGGCAGGCCGGCCAACCACCCATGTCCCCTCCCCCTGGCCAGGCTGGCCGGACCCCACCCATGCACGAATTCATGCACCGGGCCTCTAATATATATATATATATATATATATATATATATATATATATATATATATACACACACACACACACTGAGTGGCCAGATTATTATGCGTTCAGAGATCATCATCATCTGGCCACTCGGTGTATATCCCGATGAACAAAAAGACAGCTACAGAGGCAGAGCAGCATTGAACATACTCAAATGACAGCGGGAAGGCTGGGGAAGGTTCGGGGGGCTGGGGCGGGGGAGGTAAGAGATTAACCGAAGGACTTGTATGCGTGCATATAAGCATAACCTATGGACACAAGACACTGGGGGGGCGGTGAGGGTGTGTTCCCGGGGGTGGGGGAGGCCGGGGGAAGGTCATTGGGGGGAAAAAGGAGACATATGTACTACTATGTGTCATATTTAAACAATAAAATAAAATTTTTTGAAATATATATTATTGATATTTTACAGAGAGGAAGGGAGAGGGATAGAGAGTTAGAAAAATCGATGAGAGAGAAACATCGATCCGCTGCCTCCTGCAAGCCCCCCACTGGGGATGTGCCCGCCACCAAGGTCCATGCCCTTGACCGGAATCGAACCCGGGACCCTTCCGTTCGCAGGCCAACGCTCTATCCACTGAGCCACACCGGTGAGGGCTTCCCATCGACTTTTAGAGAGAGTGGCAGGGAGCAAGGGGGAGACGGAGAGAGAAACATGGATGTGAGACAGACCCATCAATGGGTGAGCTGGGGCTCTAACCACTGGGCAACACCACCCAAGGCTGCGCTGACTTATTTGCCAGCAGGAGGTGCTGGCGTGACCTCATGCTATTAACCAGGCAATGTTGAGGCCCCCGGATGGGTGGGGGGTGGGGGGGTGGGTGGGTGGGTTGTGGAGGTCCCCTCTAGGTCCTGCATATAAAGTGGGTGGGGGCGCCCTGCGGGCAGACGATTTTATCCCTTGAGGAGGGAACTGGGGCTCAGGCTGGTGTGTCTCAGTGGTTAGAGCATCGGCCCTGGGACCGAAGGGTCTTGGGTTCGATTCCCGGTCGAGGGGCACGTACCTGGGTTGCAGGTTCGACCTCTGGCCCCGGTTAGGGCATGTGTGGGAGGCACCTGTCAATCTCTCTCTCTCTGTCTCTCTCTCTCTCTGTCTCTCTCTCTCTCTCTCTCTGTCCCTCTGTCTCTATCTCTCTCTGTCTCTCTGTCTCTCACTGCCTCCCTCTCTCTTCCTCTCTCTCTCTCTTTCTCTCTCTCCCCCCCTCTCTCTCTCTTTCTCTCTTTCTCTCTCTCTCTTTCTCTCTCTCTCTCTTTCTCTCTCTCTCTCCCTCTCTCTCTCTTTCTCTCTCTTTCTCCCTCCCTCTCTCTCTCTCTTTCTCTCTCCCTCTCTCTCTCCCCCTCCCTCTCTCTCTCCCCCTCCCTCTCTCTCTCTTTCTCTCTCCCTCTCTCTCTCTCCCTCCCTCTCTCTCTCT